>NC_068445.1:12747803-12965303 GCF_023373465.1 Oncorhynchus keta | reverse complement strand
CGACATGTCCAAGGTGAGACGGCATGGCCGAGACAGAGAGAGAGGGCGTGTTCTGCCATGATGGATAGCGTTCTCCAGCCACCTCTCCTGTCTCTCCCTCTCAGAAGGCTGGTGACTTTCCAGTGAAGCAATTATCATTGCAGAATGCATAATAGCCTAATAAATTAAAGGTGTCAGCCCTGCCTTTGTTTCACTGTAGAGGAACATCATGCCAAACCTGCATTCTCTCAATGGAGAGCGTCTGATGAACGAGTGCTGAATGGGGGTTCAGAGGCACAGCTGACAGAGAGGAAACCAAAAGCTTGATGTTTACAATGAACAGTAAGAACAAGGGAAAGTGCGACTCTGAACAGCCAACATCTGATGACAAGCGTCTCGAGACAAATTGGTGACATTGAATTGAGACCTATTGTGTGTTCCAGAACTGTCTGTAATAATACTAATAATAATAATGACCAAACAATGACATCCATTTCCACTATCAGCTGTCAGTAGTAATCTCCCCTGGGGGACACAGGTCTCCAATAAGTAAGACTGCTTAAGGTGATGATAGGTTTTTAACTCATCACGTTAACAAAACAACAAGACTACTTCCTGCGAACAGGGCTGGCTGTGACAGCACTATCAGCAGTGAAGCAGTCCCTTCCCTTCCCCACCAGTACGACATATCATTTGTCCTGTCAGATTTTCCTCTTTCACTCAATCTTATCGAGGCTGCTGGAAAACAGGCAACTGCAGAACAAATAAAATAAATAAAACAAGGGGAACTGTAGAGAGCAGTGAATGATGTGGCTGCTAGGAGAGGGAGACAGCACAGAGACTCATCACATTCTCATCCCCAGCTAAACATACTAGCACATTTGAACAAAACTTAATAAAACCTGTGTGTGTGTGTGTGTGTGTGTGTTTCAAAGGGGGTGGTGGTTGTTGGAGGTTGATAATCAGCATGGGGCTTATTGTAGAGTGCATTGACTCTAATAGGAGCCGGCTCTGCGGTTGTATGCTGCTCTCTGCTCCCACTGTGAGGAGAGTTTTACATAATTAATGACTGTTGATGTTTCCCAGGTAATCGCCCGGCAAATTCACTCCAGACTCGGCTGCCACCATCGGCGGTTCCGCTGAGAATAAGCGACACTGGAACAGACAGGTTACATTACAGGCATAAACAAGGCAATTTTGTACAGTGTCTTCAGACATTAACGTGAGCTGTTCAGGGCCATGATTCAAGTTCCTTCAGAGAAATACTGGGAGAGAGAGAGATTTTCTCTGTCTTGTAACCTACAGAGGATTTGAGATTGATGCTACTAAAGCCTGTGCTTGTGTGTATCACATATTCTGTAAGAAGTATAGAGCTAGATAAAGGCACAGCAGCTTTTCCAGGAAACAATGAGGAAACCAAATGTATTATCATTTATACTAGACTGCTGAAGATGTCCATTTGAGCATGTGTGTGTTGGAGTAAATGGTGTATTAAAAACAAAAAACTATGTTTTAAGTGAGAATAGGCATTGGTCTGAAGTCGAAAAAGAAAGGAAATTCACATGAGCACCACAATGCCGATTCCACCCATGCTCCACCAAGGTTTTCCAGCACAGAGCTTTGACCTATTACAGTAGCTATGTTGGTATTGTACTTCAAACTATGTGTAGGCAGGTTGCTTAGGATTCAAACCTTCACAAACAGCCTAATTCATACTCTTAGAAGAGCTGCTTCCACAATAATGTGATTTGTACTGGATACAAGGTAAAGTATTGGATTCTTCACACACCACAGTAAGACATTATCCCATTACGCTACTTTTCATGATTTAAAAAAAATAAATGAAAGCAAGCTATGCTTTTATACTTACGAGACCATCAGGCTTGATTGGGCTGTTTTGTCTTGTAATAATGTGGTGCATGCATCTATTTCCTTCAACCTTTATTTTAGCAATACATTTCATAAAAAAAGAATAATCATAACAACATCCTTGTTTGTACTTGAATTAATTATTGCATTAAAGATGGTGACGCAACAACAATACACATTTACAATAAGCCTATATCTAAAAATACATACGCCTAGGGGTGTGGCGAGTAGTCAGACAAAACAAGTATCGTAACGGATATGGGCAATTTTCTAGATACAATTATGATTTGAGAATTTTTGTAATGATCTGATTTTTTTCTTATTTTTTTCCCAGGTGCCAGCAAGCATATTTCTCATGTCAGTCACAGAGTTCCTAAACCACACTGTACTGTCTTTGAGTCAGTCGTGTGAGTGGTCTTAATAAATAAATAGTCTAGTTTGCCTGTCTGTAAAGAGAAGGTTGATCATGCTGCTCTGATGTGATAGAGTGGAGCTGTTATTCTCAGGTCCACTCGCTTCATAATTTCACCCGATCACTTTTCCTCACGTTTTCAGTCTTGATCATTTAGATTGCTGCTGCCTGCTACTATGATAAATCACATTACGCAGACGTTTGCTATCAAGCTATCAATGTGCATAATATCTAACAAGTGGGGCAAAAGAAGGAAAATTGAGGAAACGCTAATGCGCGTTCTGACAGAGTGATAGCAAACTTAGCTGCCACTGCAAATTGAAGACACACACACCCACCCCTCCACGCACTGCTCCTAATCTGCAGCTTTTTTTGCAGTGAGAACGTGCAGGGAGGTATCTTGCCAACATCTATTTAGGCATATCAAAACATTTCAGTTTAGGGATACGATTATGGTCATGTTGGCACACCCCTAATACAGCCAAATGAGATATACCTACACACCACATGGCCAAATGTATGTGAATACCCCTTCAAATGATTTCAGCCACACCCATTGCTAACAGGTGTATAAAAACGAGAACACAGCCATGAAATCTCCATAGACAAACATTGGCAATAGAATGGTCCGTACTGAAGAGCTCAGTGATTTTCAACATGGCACAGTCATAGGATGCCACCTTTCCAACAAGTCAGTTAGTCTAGCAAGATGGCGCCGACAGAGATGGTCGCCTCGCTTCAGGTCCTTAGGAAACTATGCAGTTGTTTGTTTTTTTCTGTATTATTTTATGTACAGTTGAAGTCAGAAGTTTACATACACTTAGGTTGGAGTCATTAAAACTCCTTTTTCAACCACTCCACAAATGTCTTATTAACAAACTATAGTTTTGGCAAGTCGGTTAGGACATCTACTTTGTGCATGACACAAGTAATTTTTCCAACAATTGTTTACAGACAGATTATTTCACCACAATTCCAGTGGGTCAGAAGTTTACATACAGTCGTGGCCAATAGTTTTGAGAATGACACAAATATACATTTTCACAAAGTCTGCTGCCTCAGTTTGTATGATGGAAATTTGCATATACTCCAGAATGTTATGAAGACTGATCAGATGAATTGCAATGAATTGCATAGTCCCTCTTTGCCATGCAAATTAACTGAATCCCCCAAAAAACATTTCTACTGCATTTCAGCCCAACCACGAAAGGACCAGCTGACGTCATGTCAGTGATTCTCTCGTTAACACAGGTGTGAGTGTTGACGAGGACAAGGCTGGAGATCACTCTGTCATGCTGATTGAGTTCGAATAACAGACTGGAACATTCAAAAGGAGGGTGTTGCTTGGAATCATTGTTCTTCCTCTGTCAAACATGGTTACCTGCAAAGAAACACGTGCCGTCATCATTGCTTTGCACAAAAAGGGCTTCATAGGCAAGGATATTGCTGCCAGTAAGATTGCGCCTAAATCAACCATTTATCGGATCATCAAGAACTTCAAGGAGAGCGGTTCAATTGTTGTGAAGAAGGCTTCAGGGCACCCAAGAAAGTCCTGCAAGTGCCAGGACCGTTTCCTAAAGTTGATTCAGCTGCGGGATCGGGGTACCACCAGTACAGAGCTTGCTCAGGAATGGCAGCAGGCAGGTGTGAGTGCATCTGTATGCACGGTGAGGCGAAGACTTTTGGAGGATGGCCTGGTGTCAAGAAGGGCAGCAAAGAAGCCACTTCTCTCCAGAAAAAACATCAGGGACAGACTGATATTCTGAAAAAGGTACAGGGATTGGACTACTGAGGACTGGGGTAAAGTCATTTTCTCTGATGAATCCCCTTTCCGATTGTTTGGGGCATCCGGAAAAAAGCTTGTCCGGAGAAGACAAGGTGAGCTCTACCATTAGTCCTGTGTCATGCCAACAGTAAAACATCCTGAGACCATTCATGTGTGGGGTTGCTTCTCAGCCAAGGGAGTGGGCTCACTCATAATTTTGCCTAAGAACACAGCCATGAATAAAGAATGGTACCAACACATCCTCCGAGAGCAACTTCTCCCAGCCATCCAGGAACAGTTTGGTGCGAACAATGCCCCTTCCAGCATGATGGAGCACCTTGCCATACGGCAAAAGTGATAACTAAGTGGCTCAGGGAACAAAACATCAATATTTTGGGTCCATGGTCAGGAAACTCCCCAGACCTTAATCCCATTAAGAACTTGTGGTCAATCCTCAAGAGGCGGGTGGACAATCAAAACCCCACAAATTCTGACAAACTCCAAGCATTGATGATGCAAGAATGGGCTGCAATTAGTCAGGATGTGGCCCAGAAGTTAATTGACAGCATGCCAGGGCGGATTGCAGAGGTCTTGAAAAAGAAGGGTCAACACTGCAAATATTGACTCTGCATCAACTTCATGTAATTGTCAATAAAAGCCTTTGACACTTAAGAAATGCTTGTAATTATACTTCAGTATTCCATAGTAACATCTGACAAAAAATATCTAAAGACACTGAGGCAGCAAACTTTGTGAAAAAATGTTTTCTTGTCATCCTCAAAACTTTTTGCCACAACTGTACATTAAGTTGACTGTGCCTTTAAACAGCTTGGAAAATTCCATAAAATTATGTCATGGTTTTAAACGCTTCTGATAGGTAATTGACAAAATTTGAGTCAACTGGAGGTGTACCTGTTGATGTATTTCAAGGCATACCTTCAAAGTCAGTGCCTCTGCTTGACAACATAGGAACATATAAAGAAATCAGCCAAGACCTCGGGAGAAAATGTAGACCTCTACAAGTCTGGTTCATCCTTGGGAGCAATTTCCAAACGCCTGATGGTACCACGTTCATCTGTACAAACAATAGTACCTAAGTATAAACACCATGGCCATACCACTCAGGAAGGAGACGCGTTCTGTCTCCTAGAGATGAACGTACTTTGGTGAGAAAAGTGCAAATAAATTCCAGAACAACAGCAAAGGACCTTGTGAAGATGCTGGAGGAAACAGGTACAAAAGTATCTATATCCACACTAAAACAAGTCCTATATCGACATAACCTGAAAGGCCGCTCAGCAAGGAAGAAGCCACTGCTCCAAAACCGCCATAAAAAAGCCAGACTACGGTTTGCAACTGCACATGGGGACAAAGATCATACTTTTTGGAGAAATGTCTTCTGGTCTGATGAAATAAAAATTTAACTGTTTGGCCATAATGAACATCGTTATGTTTGGAGGGAAAAGGGGGAGGCTTGCAAGCCGATGAACACCATCCCAACTGTGAATCACGGGGGTGGCATCATCATGTTGTGGGGGTGCTTTGCTGCAGGAGGGACTGACGCACTTCACAAAATAGATGGCATCATGAGGCGGACATTTATGTGGATATATTGAAGCAACATCCCAAGACATCAGTCAGGAAGTTAAAGCTTGGCCGCAAATGGGTCTTCCAAATGGACAATGACCCCAAGCATACTTCCAAAGTTGTGGCAAAATAGCTTAAGGACAACAAAGTCAAGGTATTGGAGTGGCCATCACAAAGCCCTGACCTCAATCCCATAGAAAATGTGTGGGCAGAATTGAAAAAGCGTGTGAGAGAAAGGAGGCCTACAAACCTGACTCAGTTACACCAGCTATGTCAGGGGTGAATTTTGGCCCATTCCTCATCTTATTGTGGGAAGCTTGTGGAAGGCTACCTGAAATGTTTGACCCAAGTTAAACCATTTAAAGGCAAGCTACCAAATACTAATTGAGTGTATGTAAACCTCTGAACCACTGGGAATGTGATGAAAGAAGTACAAGCTGAAATAAATCATTCTCTCTACTATTATTCTGACATTTCACATTCTTAAAATAAAGTGGTGATCCTAACTGGCCTAAAACAGGGATTTTTTACTATGATTAAATGTCAGGAATTGTGAAAAACTGCGTTTAAATGTGTTTGGCTAAGGTGTATGTAAACTTCCGACTTCAACTGTATTATTTCTTGTAGTTGTTGTGAATTTGTTAGACTACTTGTTAGATATTATTGCACTGTCGGAACTAGAAGCACAAGCATTTCGCTACACTTGCATTAACATCTGCTAACCATGTGTTTGTGACCAATAAAATGTGATTTGATTTGAAATTCCTGCCTTGCTAGAGTTGCCCCGGTCAACTGTAAGTGCTGTTATTGTGAAGTGGAAACGTCTGGGAGGAACAACGGCTTACCTTCGAAGTGATAGGCCAAATAAGCTCACAGAACGGGACCACCGAGTGCTGAAGCACGTAAAAATGGTCTGTCCTCAGTTGCAACACTCATTACCAAGTTTCAAACTGCCTTTGGAAGCAACGTCAGCACAATAACTGTTTGTTGGGAGCTTCATGTAATGGGTTTCCATGGCCAAGCAGCCGAGCAGCAGCACACAAGCCTAAGATCACCATGCGTAATGCCAACTGTAGAGTTTGGTGGAGGAGGAATACTGGTCTGGGGCTGTTTTTCATGGTTCGGGCTCGGCCCCTTAGTTCCACTGAAAGGAAATGTTTACGGTACAGACGATTAAGTGCTTCCAACATTGTGGCAACAGCTTGGGGAAGGACCTTTCCTGTTTCAGCATGACAATGCCCCCATGCACAAAGCGAGGTCCATACAGAAATGGTTTGTCGAGATCGGTGTGGAAGAACTTGACTGGCCTTCACAGAACCCTGACCTCAACCCCACGAACACCTTTGGGATTAATTGGAATGCCGACTGCGAGTCAGACCTAATCGCCCAACATCAGTGCCCGACTAAGTCCTCGCAGCAATTTTCCAACATCTAGTGAAAAGCTTTCCAGAAGATTGCAGGCTGTTATAGCAGCAAAGAGGGGACCAACTACATACTCATGCCCATGATTTTGGAATGAGACGAGCATATACACTGCATGACCAAAAGTATGTGGACACCTGCTTGTCATCAGATATAGTAAACTTTGTAAATACAATTCAGGGAATGGCAAAAATTACTCTTGACAAGCTACAGCCCAGTTCTGCCACACCTGATTCTACTATTCATGGTCTGAATGAACAGCTGAGTGGTAGTATCAGGTGTGGTAGCACTGGGCTTGAACAAAAAATCCTGCATAACACTGTTAATCGTCAAGAGAAGTTTTGATCATCCCTGATACAAACACTGCAACAAATGACAAAATGCTCAGAAGGACTTGCAAAAGACAAAGTCGTTAGACAACTACATAACTCTTTAAGAGAAATGATAGACATATTTACAAATCTGAAATTGGACAGGTGCTCTAAACCCTTGAATACAAAACTTCAGCTACAAATGTCCTAAGTAATGCTGTAGACAGTTGTACAACTCCAGTAAAAGAGCACACATGTCCTCATGTATAAATAGCAGTATAAATATGAAAACAGGTGGGAGAAGTCACAGATTTGGAACAGAACATACATTTTAATTATTGATAGTGTGCGAAGTACCATGTTTCCCGTGTACATTTGAATTGGCATAAGTCGTTTGTCAGTTCCACATGGGCCAGCTTGCATTTCTCCGTGACAGGCGCATTCCCACAACCCGCCACTCGGCTATAAAACACCGTGTCCCGAGGCAGTACCGTAGGGATGGCGTGCATCGCACGGATGAGGGCAACGGCCTCTTCTTTGAGTGTCTGTGAGCTGGTCTCTCCTCTGTCCTAGCAAGATGAAGGCGCGAGTATTACACATTACCACACTCACTGCCACCTGCCTGTCACTCCACAAACCCAAAGGTTTATTTAAGAGCCACCTAATATATTAGAATAAGCGTGTGTGTGTGTGTGTGTGTGTGTGTGTGTGTGTGTGTGTGTGTGTGTGTGTGTGTGTGTGTGTGTGTGTGTGTGTGTGTGTGTGTGTGTGTGTGTGTGTGTGTGTGTGTCGGTAGGGGGCTGGGAAAACTATAAACTATAATCAAAATGTATCCTCTGGGAGATGAACCCACAATCTTCAGATGCAAAGGCGGTACTTCTAGCCATCACACTATGAACCCTATTCTTAAAACACTGATTTTGACAGACGATTTAAATGAACAGTCAAAAAGGATTTTGTTTCTTTATTTCATTTGCTTGGTTAAAATACAATAGTCTAAAATAGTTGTTCTGAATAGTTCAGAAAACAGACAAATGTAATCACGTAGATAGCAAGCATGCCATTTTCTTTTGACTGCGCACAGCATGGCGCACAATTTAGGCAAGCAGGGAGGGGTTTGATTAATCTGGCCCAGGATACACCAGGCGAAAGCAGAGAGAGGGCAGATAAAACATTTTTATCAAAAGCAATCACTTTTGCGTGTGAAAACAATCCTACACATTACTATACATGCTTAATTACGTCACTTTTGTTTTGAGTCGACTTCGCCGTCAGACAGAGTGGGGCACCTGGCTCACATCTGGGAGACACACCTTACATGGGCCCCTGGGCGAGATTAATCGAACCCCCTAATGATTTTGATGTTGTTATACCTGGGTGCAACGTGTGCAGCACCCGCAACCCCTGACTACTTTTTACTTGTTGATGGCAACTTCAGATTTTCTGGGAACACACTGAAAAGTAACGTTTTAAAAAAGTATATATTTATATATTTTTTATAGAAATATATATTTAGCAGATGGATCAGCTTTAATATCACAGATAGATTGTTGCTTCCATCAATGTAATTGTCTGCATCATTTCCAATCTCCCATATATTTTGTGGTTAAACATACACTACTGTTCAAAAGTTTAGGGTCACTTAGAAATGTCCTTGTTTATGAAAGAAAAACTCATTTTTTGTCCATTAAAATAACATAAAATTGATCAGAAATACAGTGTAGACATTGTTAATGTTGTAAATGACGATTGTAACTGGAAACGGCTGATTTTTAATGGATTATCTACATAGGTGTGCCTCGTACAGAGGCCCTGTAACGAGCGTAGTCTTGAAAATGACCGGACCAAGGTGCAGCATTTATTTTTAAACGTCGCCAACAAAACAATAAACATCAAAAACGAACGTGAAGCTCCGTAAGGCTATACATGCATTAAACGAAGACAACAACCCACAAATGAGAAAAGGAAAAAAGGCTGCCTAAATATGATTCCCAATCAGAGACAACGATAGACAGCTGTCCCTGATTGAGAATTATACCTGGCCAAAAACAAAGAACCAGAAAGCATAGACTTTCCCACCGAGACACACCCTGACCAAACAAACATAGAGAATAAAAGGATCTCTACGGCGTGACAGGCCCATTATCAGCAACCATCACTCCTGTGTTCCAATGGAACGTTGTGTCAGCTAATCCAAGGTTATCATTTTAAAAGGCTAATTGATCATTAGAAAACCCTTTTGCAATTATGTTAGCACAGCTGAAAACTGTTGTCCTGATTAAAGAAGCAAAACAACTGGCCTTCTTTAGACTAGTTGAGTATCTGGAGCATATTTCTGATCAATTTGATGTTATTTTAAAGGACAATTTTTTATTTTATTTTACCTTTATTTAACCAGGTAGGCCAGCTGAGAACCAGTTCTCATATACAACTGCAACCTGGCCAAGATAAAGCAAAGCAGTGCGACAAAAACAACAACACAGAGTTACACATAAACAAAACGTACAGTCAATAACACAATAGAAAAGAAAAATAGAAAAATCTATGTAGTGTGTGCAAATATAGAAGAGTAGGGAGGTAAAGGCAATAAATAGGTCATAAAGGTGAAATAATTACAATTTAGCATTAACACTGGAGTGATAGATGTGCAGATGATGATGTGCAAGTAGAGATACTGGGGTGCAAAAAAGCAAGAGGGTAAGTAATAATATGGGGATGAGTTAGTTGGGTGTGCTATTTACAGATGGGCTGTGTACAGGTACAGTGATCGGTAAGCTGCTTTGACAGCTTTGATGCTTAAAGAGAGGGAGATTTTTTATTTTTTTATTTTTTGCAATTAGTTTCAGTCATTGGCAGCAGAGAACTGGAAGAAAAGGCAGCCAAAGTAAGTGTTGGCTTTGGGGATGGCCAGTGCAATATACCTGCTGGAGCGCGTGCTACGCGTGGGTGTTGCTATGGTGACCAGTGAGCTGAGATAAGGCGGGGCTTTACCTAGCAAAGACTTATAGATGACCTGGGTTTGGTGACGGATATGCAGTGAGGGCCAGCCAACGAGAGCATACAGGTCGCAGTGGTGGGTAGTATATGGGGCTTTGGTGAGAAAACGAATGGCACTGCGATTGACTATGTCCAGTTTGCTGAGTAGAGTGCTGGGGGCTATTTTGTAAATGACATGTTTGGCAGTATGAGTGAAGGAGGCTTTGTTGCAAAATAGAAAGCCAATTCTAGATTTAATTTTGTATTGGAGATGCTTAACGTGAGTCTGGAAGGAGAGTTGACAGTCTAACCAGACACCTAGGTATTTGTAGTTGTCCACATATTCTAGGTCAGAACTGTGCAGAGTAGTGATGCTACTTGGGCGGGAAGGTGTGGACAGCAATCGGTTGAAGAGCATGCACTTAGTTTTACTAGCATTTAAAAGCAGTTGGAGGCCATGGACGGAGTGTTGTATGGCGTTGAAGCTCGTTTGGAGGTTTGTTAGCATAGTTAGTACAAAAATGTGTTTTTCTTTCAAAAACAAGGACAATTCTAAGTGACCCCAAATGTATGAACGGTAGTGTGTATATATATATATACACATACATACACATATACATATACAGTTGAAGTCGGAAGTTTACATACAACTTAGCCAAATACATTTAAACTCAGTTTTTCACAATTCCTGACATTAAATCCTAGTAAAAATTCCCTGCTTAGGTCAGTTAGGATGACCACTTTATTTTAAGAATGTGAAATGTCAGAATAATAATAGAGAGAATTATTTATTTTGGCCTGTACTGCTTGTATCACATGCCCAGTGTTTCAGAAGTTTACATACACTCATTTAGTATTTGGTAGCATTGCCTTTAAATGGTTTAACTTGGATCAAACGTTTCGGGTAGCCTTCCAGAAGCTTCCCACAATAAGTTGGGTAAATTTTGGCCCATTCCTCCTGACAGAGCTGGTGTAACTGAGTCAGGTTTGTAGGCCTCCTTGCTTGCACACACTTTTTCAGTTCTGCCCACACATTTTCTATAGGATTGAGATAAGGGCTTTGTGATGGCCACTCCAATACCTTGACTTTGTTGTCCTTAAGCCAATTTGCCACAACTTTGGAAGTATGCTTGGGGTTCTTGTCCATTTGGAACTTCCTGACTGATGTCTTGAGATATTGCTTCAGTATATTCACATAATTGTCCTTCCTCATAATGCCATCTTTTTTTTTGTGAAGTGCACCAGTCCCTCCCATGATGTCAAGCAAAGAGGCACTGGGTTTGAAGGTAGGCCTTGAAATACATCCACAGGTACACCTCCAATTGACTCAAATGATGTCAATTAGCCTATCAGAAGCTTCTAAAGCCATTACATAATTTAATGGAATTGTCCAAGCTGTTTACTGGCAGTCAACTTAGTGTATGTAAACTTCTGACCCATCTTTTGAGATCTCGTTTATTCGAGGCATGGTTCACATCAGACAATGCTTCTTGTGAATAGCAAACTCAAATTTGGTAAGTGTTTTTTATAGGGCAGAGCATCTCTAACCAACATTTCCAATCTCGTCTCATTGATTGGACTCCAGGTTAACTGACTCCTGACTCCAATTAGCTTTTGGAGAAGTCATTAGCCTAGGGGTTCACATACTTTTTCCAACCTACACTGTGAATGTTTAAATGATGTATTCAATATAGACAAGACAAAAATACAATCATTTGTGTGTTATTAATGTAAGCACACTGTGTTTGTCTATTGTTGTGACTTAGATGAAGATCAGATCAAATTTGATGATCAGTTTATGCAGAAATCCAGGTAATTCCAAAGGGTTGACATACCTTTTCTTGCCACTGTATATATACTGTAAATCATTGGTTGGAGCTCATAACAAGGCATGTTCCATGTTGCAGGCAGGCAGGCAGACAGACAGACAGACACGATCCCACTTCTGGGAGCCAGTCCAGCTCTATATCAGAGCATGTTAAATTACATATTTAAACACGACACCCTGGGAGGGCAATTTTTTTACTGCTCTCACCCCATTACTCATTTGTAATAACCTTTAAGGATTTTTGATGTCATACATATTTTACAGAGAGATATCACTCATTTTCACAGTGAGCATGGAGTTCTGTGGGCCTGTCAATGACAGATCCCTGTTAGATCTGTGAAGGTGTGCCGTCATACACTATAATTAGAACGAGGTAAGGACAAAGAGTAATATTCACAAGGTGCGTGTGCGCGTGTGTGTGTGCGCGTGTGCGAGTGTGTGTACGTGCACCCTTAGAGTGTTTATCAATACTATATACTGAAGAAAATTGGATGACACTTTAATAGAAAACAATTATATAGTGCAGTGCTTTCAGAGGTGAGCCAACATTCTCCCAAAAACCAGCTTGCAGAAAAAAGTGGAGTAACTGTCATAACAGTACATAAAGCCTTTTAGGAGGTGACCTGATGACCATTTAGAGACTCGAGAGTCCATTTTGTGGCAGTGTAAATCAGCAACCCAATGAGCAAGTTTTCTCTTTCTCCTCCTCCCCCTGTCTCTGTGAGAGAGCTGGCCCGGACCCGCACTGCACTCCCCCCTGTCTCTGTGAGAGAGCTGGCCCGGACCCGCACTGCACTCCCCCCTGTCTCTGTGAGAGAGCTGGCCCGGACCCCCTGTCTCTGTGAGAGAGCTGGCCCGGACCCGCACTGCACTTCCCCTGTCTCTGTGAGAGAGCTGGCCCGGACCCGCACTTCCCCTGTCTCTGTGAGAGAGCTGGCCCGGACCCGCACTGCACTCCCCCTGTCTCTGTGAGAGAGCTGGCCCGGACCCGCACTGCACTCCCCCCTGTCTCTGTGAGAGAGCTGGCCCGGACCCGCACTGCACACCTCCCTGTCTCTGTGAGAGAGCTGGTCCGGACCCGCACTGCACTCCCCTGTCTCTGTGAGAGAGCTGGCCCGGACCCGCACTGCACTCCCCCTGTCTCTGTGAGAGAGCTGGCCCGGACCCGCACTGCACTCCCCCCTGTCTCTGTGAGAGAGCTGGCCCGGACCCGCACTGCACTCCCCCTGTCTCTGTGAGAGAGCTGGCCCGGACCCGCACTGCACTCCCCCCTGTCTCTGTGAGAGAGCTGGCCCGGACCCGCACTGCACTCCCCCCTGTCTCTGTGAGAGAGCTGGCCCGGACCCGCACTGCACTCCCCCTGTCTCTGTGAGAGAGCTGGTCCGGACCCGCACTGCACACCTCCCTGTCTCTGTGAGAGAGCTGGTCCGGACCCGCACTGCACTCCCCCCTGTCTCTGTGAGAGAGCTGGCCCGGACCACTCCCCTGCACTGCACCCGCACTCCCCCCCCTGTCTCTGTGAGCAGCAGCTGGCCCGGACCCCCTGCACTGCACTCCCCCTGTCTCTGTGAGAGAGCTGGCCCGGACCCGCACTGCACTCCCCCCTGTCTCTGTGAGAGAGCTGGCCCGGACCCGCACTGCACTCCCCCTGTCTCTGTGAGAGAGCTGGCCCGGACCCGCACTGCACTCCCCCCTGTCTCTGTGAGAGAGCTGAGACTGCACTCCCCTGCTGGCCCCCGGACCCGCACTGCACTCCCCTGTCTCTGTGAGAGAGCTGGCCCGCACTCCCCTGACCCGCCCGCACTGCACTCCCCCTGTCTCTGTGAGAGAGCTGGCCCGGACCCGCACTGCACTCCCCCTGTCTCTGTGAGAGAGCTGGCCCGGACCCGCACTGCACTCCCCTGTCTCTGTGAGAGAGCTGGCCCGGACCCGCACTGCACTCCCCCTGTCTCTGTGAGAGAGCTGGCCCGGACCCGCACTGCACTCCCCCCTGTCTCTGTGAGAGAGCTGGCCCGGACCCGCACTGCACTCCCCCTGTCTCTGTGAGAGAGCTGGCCCGGACCCGCACTGCACTCCCCCTGTCTCTGTGAGAGAGCTGGCCCGGACCCGCACTGCACTCCCTCCTGGTTGGGACATCCTCCATGACCGCTGGATGCCAGCCTAAAGCCCATGCACCCCGGTGCCAAGGCTGTTCTAAAAACAAATGGTCTGTTTGGTTAATGTACACTCGTTGACCTCCCCTGCCAGGAGTTTGATTTCCTCATGATTGTAATGAGGATCTATCCTGTCTGATCCCTCATGTTACATGTCCAGGTTGGTTTAGATTTGGGGTTAATGTTGGGGTTCTAGTTGAACACACATGACACATGATGGGATGAGTGTTACACTGAAAATAAGGAAAGATCAAGTCTCACTGAAAAAAAAAACAATCTACAGAAGCTAGAAGTTTTATCATATTGGTCAAAATTAGTTTCAAATATGAGCGTAATTAAGCAATAAGGCACAAGGAGGTGTGGTATATGGCCAATATACCACGGCTAAGGGCTGTTCTTAAGCACGACGCAACACGGAGTGTTGGCTATATACCACAAACCTCCGAGGTGCCTTATTGCTATTATAAACTAGTTACCAATGTAATTAGAGCGGTAATAATAAATGTTTTGTCATACTCGTGGTATATTCCACGGCTGTCAGCCAATCAGCATTCAGAAGCTCGAACCACACAGTTTATAATGAAAAATATACACGGTTTAGCCTACAGGAGATCCATTTTGAATTGAATCTCATAAAGCAACCCTTCAGAATGCTTTAGATCAGAGTTTCATGACTGCACTCCTTCTGTTACGTAAGCCTCTATACACTCAGAGTGTAGGACAACTCCACCCGGGGAATAAATGAAGCAACCTGGCGCACGGCTGCAGACACTGTGATTTGGGCAGTTTTTCACACAGGATATTATAGCTCTGCAACGCTAGCTAGCCCCACTGCCATTTCAGGCTCTGCCTCATTAGAGAGAGAGGAAGCATCTTCAATGAGTGAAAAAAACGACTTTACAAAATACTTTATAAGGAAAGACTGGAGGAATAGAAGAGCACATTTGCCCAATGCCCACAGCCTCATGGGCTTGCTGTAACAGTACTTGCGGCACTGCTACAGATGGCTTCAGGATGCAAACACTACACACACACACGCACACACACATGCATAGGCATAAGTATGGTATCCAAGGCCAGGCATGCCAGGAAGTGTCTGTGGAGATGAGTGTCACCATACATCCCCCAGGCTGGGGTCTCCAGCCCCGTCCAACAGGGGCACCAGCAGATGACCTGCTCACAATGCCTGCAATTACCCCCAACCCTCCCTCCCTATGCTTCACAACAGACAACAGGGACAATAATGAAAAAGAAAAGAGAGAGGGCAGATTGAGAATGTGTATGTGCTCTTAAGCGTGGGTGTTTGTGAGTGGGTGTGCATACGTGTGTGTCTGAGCATGTGATAAAGGGAGTCTGTAGAAGCCTGCTCATGGACACGGGTTAAATTTAATTCATTTATTAGTGGTAAACAATTAATAAAACAGAGACATCACATAATCCTCCAGCACCAACATCTGTCGTTCATGTGTCTCGCTAGACAACACGCAGGCACACACAACAACAGGCAAGCACGCAATCCCATAGTCATGCATGCACCCAGGCAAATGACACAACCACGCATTCAACACATCATTCCAGTTAAACAGACTGAGTGGTACACATACACCACACCAGATCAAGCCACCCACTGAATCAGTTAAAACCAGAGAGATGTGTTGTAAAGCAACCCTGTGTCCCGAGTGAATAACCTGGTCCATCTGTAAAGAGTGACACACGGCCAAGCCCCCTGTTCGTACCAGTGTGTCCCTCTCCATTCAGATCCAGCTGACGCCTCTAGTCCTCCATCTCTCTCCCTGTGTCAGTGGCAGGGCCCCAACATCAGCAGCTGTTCCCCTTGGCTGTCCCAGCAGCCCCTCTCCAGGCTGGGCCCATCATGCTGAAGGAATGGGAACTCTCACACTACTCCACGGAGACCCAATTAAAAGGGACGGAACTCGGACGGAATCATAGGGAGATGCAGAATTGCTACTTTAATTGAAGCTCTCTCTCTCTCTCTCTCTCTCTCTCTCTCTCTCTCTCTCTCTCTCTCTCTCTCTCTCTCTCTCTCTCTCTCTCTCTCTCTCTCTCTCTCTCTCTCTCTCTCTCTCTCTCTCTCTCTCTCTCTCTCTCTCTCTCTCTCTCTCTCTCTCTCTCTCTCTCTCTCTCTCTCTCTCTCTCTCTCTCTCTCTCTCTCTCTCTCTCTCTCTCTCTCTCTCTCTACCATTGCCACTTTACTCCTCTCTCATGAGAGGAAAGAAGGGAAGAGACCCACAGGCGAGAGCCGTTTGTGGGAAAGGCAAATAGCTCTGTGGTGCCCGGGTTTGGCTGCACAAGGGGAGATATAATTTAGGACAATGTATTTTATTGAAGAAAGTAACTAGAAATAATGAATTTAGACTGTACTGTATGTAAAGGGAAAAAACCTTTCCCCTTAAACTATACATGAGTTAAAACTATGGGTTGCTTCTCTTTCTTTCCTCTTTATGCACAGTTCTCTTCCTCTGCAGGAGAGTTCCTTGCTTTAATATAACCACATGTTAATTAGTATTGTAGTTAATCCGTTATTGAAGAGACCCAAACTGTCAGGTCACATTATAAACAATCGGTCCAATGGTAGTGCGTGTGACATTTTGAGCTGCTATCTCTCCTAGCTAAATGTTCCCTAGGTACTAATTGGCCTACTTTACGCTGTCTTTCTTTGAATTGCTAGTTTTTTATAGTTTGGGATATTGGCCCTGACAAGCGTCATCCTACACTGTATGTGCAAAACTCCACATTTTCTGTACATGGACAGCAAAAAATTTAAATAAATGATTTAACCCTTTGAATTATATCAGTTAATTAAAGACTGTAGCATTGAGGCCTGCAGTACCTTCATGGGATATTAAACATCATTTGAAAGGAGAATAAAAGTTCAAACACTTAGCTAGCAGCAAAGTGAGCGTAACTTTTCTCTCCTTTGCATTATTTAAGATGGGCTCCATCATTTTATCAATCTATCGATCTCCCACCAGAAAGATGAAAATTGAAAAATAATGAGGCCGATGAATGCTGTGTAAAGAACATCAATGTATGAAATGTAATTATCTGTGCTGGAAAGAGAGAGAGAGAGAAAAAGGGGGCTGCTGTTTTCTAAAACAAAAAGAGAGCAAAAAAAGAAGCAGTTAATATTTTTCCCTCTCTGCATATTTTAATTACCAGATCAATCATAACTACATACAGCGGTGCTTTCACAAGAGAGGAGAAAATTGCAAGTCTAAATGAAAAACAATAGATTTACTTTAAAGGCTTGGCTTCTTTTGAAGTCTAAATAAAAATTTCAGGTACCTTTAGGAGAGCCTTCTTCTGAAAGTTATGATATTTAATTAGTGGGTTTAGATTCTACTGAAAATAAACTTCACAGCCCAACACAATTTGAAATGAAAACTGGAGGATCCAGACAAGAGGAAATTAAAATCTCACCACACAGGCGGACTTTGTCTTCTGACAGGAGCCCATGCTCCAAACCAGCTGCACTGCAACTGGTTTCATCTCCAGCTGTGTCTCTGTGGTGGACGTAAGAAGACATTCTCTCCGTCTCTAACTGGTTCTGTTTCTGTGACTGACTGGGTCTGTGGCTCAGTGGTTGTTTGGCGAGAATCACAGCATCACAATGTGGAATTGGTGGAGCAGCTCCCCGTTCCGCCTTTTCCTCCTCACATGGGTTTTTCCTGGTTGTACGAACGCTGATGTTTATTTCTCCTGGCATGTCCTCGCCGGCGCAGAGCCACCGATTTCACACATTTTTATTGGCTAATTTGACTGTGCTCTTGCCAGGAGCTAAGAGGATGCCAGCCAGGAGTCACAGCATCCCAAGAACACGGCTACTTTACTCTGCTCCGATCTCAGACTGGGGTGCTTGGGGGAGCCTAACGCCTGTCTCATAACAAGTCAGTTGACTTCGAATATGTCGAGATTTTGGCAATTACCTACTTCCCCAGAACTCTGTATAGCATTTTTATGTCTCTGTGTCCAGTATGAAGGAAGTCTGAGGTAATTTTGCGAGCCAACGCTAACTAGCGTTAGCGCAATGACTGGAGGTCTATGGGTATCTGCTACAGTAGCATGCTAGTTAGTAGTTGAGAGGAGTGAGTGTTTCAGAGATCACCTGTTTGTCAAAGGGGTGGGTAAGGGAGTGTGAGGGAATGTGAGTGGCTGGCTGTTATGGTGGTAGGAGATTTACAGGGAGAGGATGTACGGGCAGTCTGAGGCCCTATAAGAGCAGCACAGCACAGACACCTCTGTGTGCGTCCATCCTCAAACATGGCTAACATTTGCACAGTATCGTTACTCAGGCGTGGCGTCTCCGGGGTCAGAGGTTTGTGCTGTCAGGACTATAGAAATTAAACCCAGCACTGCAGAGCAGAATGTGCTGAAACTCATCAATTCCACATGGCTAGAGAGGAAAGTAGCTATTTATAACATCAGCCCCTTCTCTCTCTATACCTGGTGTGAATCCTTATATCTAAACACGCTGCAATAATGATGAATATCACCAACTGGGATGCGCAGACATATCACAACCGCATCCTCAAGCACAACCCTGAGGTGTAATGAGACTAACACTGGGAGGTGTAATGAGACTAACACTGAGAGGTGTAATGAGACTAACACTGAGAGGTGTAATGAGACTAACACTGGGAGAGGTAATGAGACTAACACTGAGAGGTCTAATGAGACTAACACTGGGAGGTGTAATGAGACTAACACTGAGAGGTGTAATGAGACTAACACTGAGAGGTGTAATGAGACTAACACTGGGAGGTGTAATGAGACTAACACTGAGAGGTGTAATGAGACTAACACTGGGAGGTATAATGAGACTAACTCTAAGAGGTGTAATGAGACTAACACTGGGAGGTGTAATGAGACTAACACTGAGAGGTGTAATGAGACTAACACTGGGAGGTGTAATGAGACAAACACTTAGAGGTGTAATGAGACTAACACTGAGAGGTGTAATGAGACTAACACTGAGAGGTGTAATGAGACTAACACTGGGAGGTGTAATGAGACTAACACTGGGAGGTGTAATGAGACTAACACTGAGAGGTATAATGAGACTAACACTGAGAGGTGTAATGAGACTAACACTGAGAGGTGTAATGAGACTAACACTGGGAGGTGTAATGAGACTAACACTGAGAGGTATAATGAGACTAACACTGAGAGGTGTAATGAGACTAACACTGGGAGGCTGATGGAGGAGGAGGGATCCAAACACAACTGAATCAAATCATCAGTCAAGAAAGAAGAAGATAAGTTAAGAGAGAGTCATATGTAAAAGTCTGTGCTTTGGGTCTTCTTCTGTGGCATGTCCCACACGACTCCCTAGGTCTCTGTGTATGGACTTTTGAATTAGCAGAGCTGCAACACTAATTATTACCAATGTCAAAGGAAGCAGAAGAAAGAGATGACTGCTTCCACAGAACAGACTGCCTGGGCCGAGGGACATTATATTCTAACCCAGTAATTCATGCTTGGAAAAATAAATGAGATTCGACTGAACCTCTTAACCAATACGTGTTTTCTTACTCTACTGGCTACTGTAACTATATTAATGACAGTAATTCAAATGCAGAGAAAATAACTCCACAAGGCAGAAGCATGACAAGTACAATACAGTATGTTCTTAATGGGAGCACTACTGCTGCATCAGTTGAGTGGAGGGCTGTGTGTGGAGCGCCACTGGAGATGAGAGGTGGGAGGTCATGTTAAATATGAGCTCCTATTGGTGCTTCGAGCCACACCCTCTCTCCACTAGACATGGGCGGAGGGTGTCTCTGGTTTACATGGCTCCTGCAGCCCATTATATTCCCAACAATCGGCCGGAGGTGCGATGTGTGCTGTTCATACCTAATGGCCTGGAGTTCCTGTATGGACCTAGGCTGGCTGGCTGGCTGCTCAATGAGCCTGAGACAGACAGACAGCAGAGGTAGGTGGAGACCGCATTAGAACCGCCTCATGAGCCCAGTACGAGCTCTTGGTGAAAATGGACATGGTAGGGTGTGACAGATCCAGCCAGACAGGGGAGTTGGAATGGGTCACATCCAGAGATATCTCAGCTACCGTACCTCATTGCATTGTTCTGGAGATTAAATCGTGTTGTTGAATTTTGTGAAGGGGGGGGGGTTATCGCTACCACATTGTGTTTTACTGGACAAAGTCACACTTTCAACACTGTGCCAACCTCACCGTTAAAGACACCTACCATGAGATGAGGACTCTACTAACCAACCCAACCCCACCGACCCATCCGATCATCTGACCATCCGATCAGCCTATCCGCACCTTATATCCAGACAATTTCGTTCATGACGAAGATCGGTCTTCATTGAGCTGTTTAAGCGGGAGCATCGCTGCTGCATTTCACAAACGGCGCAGTCCCTCATCTATGAAAGTGCCATAGAGCCCCTCAGACAATTAGGCAGGGAAAGCTTTACGACCGTTAGCCGCAGCGCCGCGTCGCTCTCGCCACCGGCAGCACAGCCAGGAGCGCTGGCTCGGGCAGAAAGGTAATTATAGAGCCTCTCGTAATGACATGGAGGAAGCTTGCGTCATAACACGTACAGATTTTTTTTATCACAGCGCCATAATTAATTATCATCCTTTACTCTTTGATTCATTCCACTATTCATAACATATTTATACATTCAAGATGAATGATCATTTCCTTCAGGAATTCATCAAAAAGAGGAAGGACTGGTCTCCTCTCGATGGATGATCAAAGAGTGTGTGTCTGAGTCTCTACCTGGCTAGCGGCAGTGCTGCCCGCTCTGCTCTGTATGGGTTCAGGTTCTGGGTTCAGGCTCTGGGTTCAGGCTCTGGGTTCAGGCTCTGGGCTCAGGGTTTATGTGCAGGTCTGCAACAGGAGGCTGATAGACCGGTGTCTCTGCAGGACATCGGTCTCATATCGCCTGATAGACTGGTGTCTCT
Source organism: Oncorhynchus keta (assembly GCF_023373465.1). Taxonomy (NCBI): domain Eukaryota; kingdom Metazoa; phylum Chordata; class Actinopteri; order Salmoniformes; family Salmonidae; genus Oncorhynchus; species Oncorhynchus keta. The sequence goes on along the minus strand of NC_068445.1, from coordinate 12,944,047 downwards.
GCAGGACATCGGTCTCATATCGCCTGATAGACTGGTGTCTCTGCAGGACATCGGTCTCATATCACCTGATAGACTGGTGTCTCTGCAGGACATCGGTCTCATATCACCTGATAGACTGGTGTCTCTGCAGGACATCGGTCTCATATCACCTGATAGACTGGTGTCTCTGCAGGACATCGGTCTCATATCACCTGATAGACTGGTGTCTCTGCAGGACATCGGTCTCATATCGCCTGATAGACTGGTGGCTCTGCAGGACATCGGTCTCATATCACCTGATAGACTGGTGTCTCTGCAGGACATCGGTCTCATATCACCTGATAGACTGGTGTCTCTGCAGGACATCGGTCTCATATCACCTGATAGACTGGTGTCTCTGCAGGACATCGGTCTCATATCACCTGATAGACTGGTGTCTCTGCAGGACATCGGTCTCATATCACCTGATAGACTGGTGTCTCTGCAGGACATCGGTCTCATATCACCTGATAGACTGGTGTCTCTGCAGGACATCGGTCTCATATCGCCCGATAGACTGGTGTCTCTGCAGGACATCGGTCTCATATCGCCCGATAGACTGGTGTCTCTGCAGGACATCGGTCTCATATCGCCCGATAGACTGGTGTCTCTGCAGGACATCGGTCTCATATCGCCCGATAGACTGGTGTCTCTGCAGGACATCGGTCTCATATCGCCCGATAGACCGGTGTCTCTGCAGGACATCGGTCTCATATCGCCTGATAGACCGGTGTCTCTGCAGGACATCGGTCTCATATCGCCTGATAGACTGGTGTCTCTGCAGGACATCGGTCTCATATCACCTGATAGACTGGTGTCTCTGCAGGACATCGGTCTCATATCGCCCGATAGACTGGTGTCTCTGCAGGACATCGGTCTCATATCGCCCGATAGACTGGTGTCTCTGCAGGACATCGGTCTCATATCGCCCGATAGACTGGTGTCTCTGCAGGACATCGGTCTCATATCGCCCGATAGACTGGTGTCTCTGCAGGACATCGGTCTCATATCGCCTGATAGACCGGTGTCTCTGCAGGACATCGGTCTCATATCGCCTGATAGACTGGTGTCTCTGCAGGACATCGGTCTCATATCGCCCGATAGACTGGTGTCTCTGCAGACGTCTGAAGTACCTATATGCCTTGATTGGAAAGGTATTGAAATTCCCATTCATAACATGCTCATTAATGGAGCTTGGATAAAAACACATGTGTAACATGATAAGCAGATATGAATTCCTAGATTCCTAATAGAGATGGCTTTATGAACAGCTGTCATTTCTTCACCTCTTACCAGTAAAACCCTTGATGTCGGTGTAGCACCTACCCCGGTGATCAAGTTGCCAATATACACCTGTACAGAATTCTACCAATATATCTGCTATTGACTTGAAGAGATTTAGGATTATCTCCTCTCTGTAAGAGCACTACATTGCATAGCCTACTCCGTACTCCTAGAGAATGATCAACATTTACTCCACATATCATCACCACAACCTCAGGGTAAGAGATGGCACAGTTAGAAAACAGGTGTCGCCCATCCAACCCTCAGTCGGCATTGCATTAATAGCTGTTTGATGTTTTGACGTCTAGTCAGCTCGATTGTACCTTTCTGGCTGATAATGAGGGCCAATAATGATTCCTGAGCTCGAGGGGTTAATGGCATGTAACCGGCAGAGAAGCTAATTACACGTTACAAACTATTTATCAGATTCTCCATCTGCGCAACGCAAGCACCACAACTCTCATTGTGCACGCTAAATTACTCCTCGGATTATTGTAAAGCAAGTTTCCTCAATTAGGGTCCCGGGCTGCTGTTTTCTTACTCTGAGTAGGTTACCAAACGACATCAAGAGAAGAGGAGAAAATTTGATGACTGGTTAATTTGGGCCTGACATCCCCAACAATTCAAAGCCAGTATCTACAGTGTCTTGTATCTACAGTATCTGGCTGTATGAAGAAGAACATAGCCTCACAGGAATCCACAGGCAACAGATTCCAGAATTCCATCACAGTTTTTTGTTGAGAAGGTGAAGTCTTATGGGGGATTTACACTCTAAAATGAGAGCGAGGTGTAAATTGCATCTTGGATCCCATGTAGGCTTGGTGGAGACTGCAATACCGTATAGTTAGATGGCAAGGGAATGTTGTGTGAAAGTTGTGTGAACGGCACATGGCGCTAAACGAGGCTCAGGCCCAGTCCAACAGGCCTCTCTCTCCTGCGATCGGTTATTTGAGAAATAACTCATATCCCCCAGCCCCAAAGGTGTGCCGGAGACCATGGAGACACGTACCATCTCATCTGTCTCTGCAGTAAATTTTATTAAAATTACCTTCATTATAAGACAGTGTTCATTATAAAACCAAAAACGCTGGTCTCCCAGGGCCCAGTGGATTAATAAGGACAGCGGTGTATTTTAAGCCGTAAACTCAGCTCCTCACTGTCCTTAATCTCCTTCCCACTTCACAAGGCCAAATTAACACCTCTCCCAAGCTCTGACGGGACCTCATTAGCAAACTTCCAGGGAAAGAAAGAAAAGAGGAACGAAGGAGAAGAAGGAGGGAAGCGACCAATGACAGCCACCAGCTCTGGGATTAACCCTTTCTGGTGCTTCAGCTCTGTGAAAACTAGGTCGCCGTCGACATGTTTCTAATCAGTCGCCTGGTTAACGATAATTAGAAGACGAGATCGGACGAGGGATGAGAGAGAAAGTAGGAGGGGTACATTGAAATGAAACAGAAAAGAAAGAGAGCCTGTCATGTCGCAAACACTTCAAAGGGAGAAACTTCTCTTTTAAAAGTGCCATGATGAGGGTCCAAATACCAAAAGGGACTCCTCTGGGCCACAGCCCCGGGCGAGGAGGGGGGAGCAGATCTCTCAAATATAGACACACACACACACACACACACACACACACACACACACACACACACACACACACACACACACACACACACACACACACACACACACACACACACACACACACACACACACACACACACACACACACACACACACACACACACACGCTTGTGACTCATACACCACCTGTTCGGTGCAGCTGTAGAGGAGCTTTAGTGTATCCCAAAACACACAGCCAAACAAGCTCCTGCAATTACAAGTCCTATTTACTGTGCTTCTCACATGAAGCAGCAGGTATAACTCCCACAGCTTTACTCTAAGGCCTGGCAGATTACTGGTGGGTAAAGTTCACAAGCCTCCACAAGCTGTTTGACATTAAGCAGGAAGGTCAAAGTGTATCAGAAAACACCAGGGGTTTTATTTATGATGATGCATACTTTTTCTGGCAAAAAAATGTCCCTTCTGAAGATAGCTGAAAATGACTGTATATACAGTAGGTAGCTAGTACAATTTACTTTCAAATCTGCACTTTGATGAGTTATCCAAAGTAGAGGTGCAGACCTTTCAGTGTTTCTGCATTCAAAATTAGTGCCCCCACATCATAGCATTTCTACCAAACATACTTTCAATAATCTGTCCGTGTAATTTATAAAGGTTCTTTAGCCATTTGTGCCAGTGAGGTAGCCAAACCTGCCCGCTTAGGTTTGGCTACCTGGCTTATGACGTGTTCATATGCGCTACCTGGGTGGCAAGGGAGCTTTGGGGACCCAAACCCTAAAACTGTATTATACAATGGGAAGAATGTCCTTTTAAAAAGTCACTAGAGTTGACCGTTTCATAGTCGTTCTACTAAATAACTACTGCTACACACACTTCCAGTGGAAGCGTTGATACCTTTCTTCCTTCAAAACAGAGGCCTCCTTAATTATCAGCTACCTACTTTGTTTACTTACCAAACATCTTTGCTCCCAGTTGTCAAACATCAATAGTGCTCAAATGAGTCCCCTAGGTTCATGTTAAGCACAATAAAGATACGTCAGGGCACTTTAGATACGGCATTTTGAGGTCTCTGCCTTTGCAGTCACAGTAATTTAATTGACATTGGCACCAACCTCACATATCAGCAATGACTTCAGACAAAACAGACGGTCATTCTGGCATAGATAATTACAAACCACTTAAAAAAAACACGTAGACTATGATCACACATGAGAACCAGAAAATCCATGCAGAGTGTTATCATATTTTGTGATTCAGCTTTCAGGTTAGTTGAGGAGAGAGAGGTAGACTGGAAACATTATTTGCGGTATCACTTCAATATGCCTCTGCTTTGTGGACCATAACGTAGCTCACAAATGTGATTTATGACCTTGGTTTAATGGCTAGAGCAGAGCCTTGGTAGGTATCAGATGACTTTTTCAATATGGAAGCGTCAGAGAGGGCACTGAGAATGCACAATCCCAAACAGGAAATGAGGGCTTGTCTCAGGGAAGAGAATATGAGTAGCCAGATATCTGATCATCTAATGGCAGATAGAGAGCTACTCCACTTTGACAGAGAAGATACCAGTCAATAAGGATCAGATGAAGTGTAACATGAAAACGGGGTCCTTACACATTCATTTCTATCCCGGACCCACCCTATCATCCATCCAAGGCCACAGTTTCATGTGCTGAGTTTTTTTGTGTCAGGATGTAGTGGTCATGTTTCTCTAAATCACGTCAAAGCCCCACCGGCAAAACATGGACAAGGAGAAGTAGACTCACCTGAGCTTGGAAAGACTTGAGGACAGGAGCCACCATCTCCCGGACTTCCTGAATACAGACAAACAGAACAAATGCTTACCATTTTTGAGACATTAGAAGCCAATTGCCCTGGTGAGGACCGGGAAAGACTTCTACTGCACTTTGTATTGTAATTTGTCTCAATAGCATTGAACATGCTTATACTTGTTATGGACCATTTTAACGAACAACTGCCAAATGTCTAATGGACAACTGTCAAATGTCAAATGCTGTTTGATCCCAGATGTATTTTACTTTAGCACAAATTCCATCAGAAGAAGCAACATCTCTGGTTTGGGCTGAAGTGTGAGGGAGGGAGGAAGATGGGGGGGTGTTATAAATTGGGAAAAGCTGAGGAGTTTGAGTGAGAGTCTGTAAGTGGGGATTTCCAGCTTGTACAAACTCCAGCCGCTCCCTTCCTCCTGGCTCTCAGTCAGCCCCCGGTAAGGGGATAGTCTGCCTGTGGTGACAGCCTGATCCTGCCTTCTGCACCTGTACTATACTGACAAGATTACAGCACACTCTCACACAGGGATAGGGGCTCTGTAGTCTGACTGGGAGATCCCAGGAACCCTGACCTTAAACAACACCTAGCTATAGGCCACAGGGTCTCAATTAAACCTTCGCAGACCTGGAGGAGGGGGGTGGGGTAATGACTGACTTGTCCCAAGCATTGTGCGCCAATGATATACACTAAAGCAGATTTGAAAAATAAATACAAAATTACAGGCACATATTGTAGGTAAGCGGGGCTCAAACACTGCCAGAGACTGAGAAAGTCAGTCTGCCTAGTGGAGCGGAGACGAGCCGAATGACACGCAGAACTCATGGCAGGGTTGGGAGAAGGCACGGGGTTGGAGGGTGAAAGGGGCAGGGGGGGGGGGAGGGGGCACTCACCTCCGGAACATTTCTCTTGAACTCCCGGCTCAGCTCCACCAGGTGCTTGTGGGAGTGCTCGCTCTCTTCCTGTCGCCCCGCCAGCTCAGACGCTATTGAGTTTAGCTCCCTCTATAAACACAGACAAAGAGAGAGAGTTAGAAAAAGAGAGGTAGAGAGAGACAGCACTTAGAGAGGCTGCCAACAGTCATACAGTGCAGCTTAAAGGTGACATAAATAAAAATACACTGCTGAATATTAACAATGTAATCCTTCATGATCTTATAGCGGTAATACTTACTGCAAGCCCTGGCCCATAAATAATTAAGCCAAAATAAATCCAATGCCTACAGTAGCTGAAAGCCTTTTAGATAATCAGTATTTGAAATAATCAATACGCTTGCAACAACCATGGAACTCCAGTGAGAGAGAGTGGAGAGAGAGAGAGAGTGACGAGAGAGAGAGAGAGAGAGAGAGAGAGAGAGAGAGAGAGAGTGACGAGAGAGAGAGAGAGAGAGAGAGAGAGAGAGAGAGAGAGAGAGAGAGAGAGAGAGACGAGAGAGAGAGAGAGAGAGAGCGAGAGAGAGAGAGAGAGAGAGAGAGAGAGAGAGAGAGAGAGAGAGAGAGAGAGAGAGAGAGAGAGAGAGAGAGAGAGAGAGAGAGAGAGAGAGAGAGAGGAGAAAGAGAGAGAGAGTGTGGAGAAAGAGAGAGGAGAGAAAAAGCAAAAACAAGGCAGAGTCACGTGGGAAGGACCCAATATCCTGACAAATACCCTTATAAACAAATACAGAGCTTCCTGGAGAAACGAGGAGCTGATTTCAAGCCCAGACAAGATTCAAACACAAAGCACTGTCCGTTCTTTCTGCCACAATAAACACAGATAACAGTGAAGCCTCTTCCTTATTCAAATCTCTCTTCCACTGCCTTCCTACATCTTGACATTGATGTCAGGTAGGGCTGGGACGGTCATGGAAGTTTAGACGACAGTTAAAGCCAGCCATAATAACCATTTGAATAGCACTTTGGATTTGAAATTATAATGACTATGGGGGTTAAAGTGCAGACTGTCAGCTTTAATTTGAGGGTATTTTCCTCCTTATCGGGTGAACTGTTTAGAAATTACAGCACTTTTTGTACACAGTCCACCCATTTTAGGGGACCAAAAGTATTGGGACAGATTCACTTACACTACATAAAAGTATGTGGACACCTCTTCAAATTAGTGGATTTGGCTATTTCAGCCACACCCATTGCTGACAGATGTATAAAATCGAGCACACCGCCATGCAATCTCCATAGACAAACATTGGCAGTAGAATGGCCCGTACTGAAGAGCTTAGTGACTTTCAATGTGGCACTGTCATAGGATGCCACCTTTCCAACAAGTCAGTTAATCAAATTTCTGCCCTGCTAGAGTTGCCCTGTTCAACTGTAAGTGCTGGTATTGTGAAGTGGAAACATCTAGGAGCAACAATGGCTCTGCCGCAAAGTGGTAGGCCACACAAGCTCATAGATCTGTTCCGCCGAGTGCTGAAACGGTTTCCTCAACCGAGTTACAAACTGCCTCTGGAAGCAACGTCAGCACAATAACTGTTCATCGGGAGCTTCATGTAATGGGTTTCCATGGCCGAGCAGCGGCACACAAGCCTAACATCACCATGCACAATGCCAAGCCTCGGCTGGAGTGGTGTAAAGTTTGTCGTAATTGGACTCGGGAGCAGTGGAAACGCATTCTCTGGAGTGATGAATCATGCTTCACCTTCTGGCAGTCCAGGGGAAGTTTGGGGAAAGCCCTTTCCTGTTTCTACCATGACAATGCCCCTGTGCACAAAGCAAGGTCCATACAGAAATGGTTTGTTGAGATCGGTGTGGAAGAACTTGACTGGCCTGCACAGAGCCCGGACCTCAAACCCATCGAAAACCATACTTTGGGATATATTGGAACGCCAACATCGAGCTTTGGCTAATTGCCCAACATCAGGCCCGACCTCACTAATGCTCTTGTGTGGAAGCAAGTCCCCGCAGCAATGTTCCAACATCTGGGGGAAAGCCTTCCCAGTAGGGTGGAGGCTGTTATAGCAGCAAAGGAGGGCCCAAATCCATATTAATGTCCATGATTTTGGAATGAGATGTTTAACTTTTGGCCATGTAGTGTATACAGTATGTGTATTAAAGTAGTCAGTTTAGTATTTGGTAGTATTTGGTCTCATATTCCTAGCACGGCATGATTACATCAAGTCTGTGATTCCACAAACTTGTTGGATGCATTTGCTGTTTGTTTTGGTGGTGTTTCAGAGAATGTAGCGCCAAATTGAAATGAATGGTAAATAATGTATTGTGTCATTTTGGAGTAGATTGTATTGTAAATAAGAATAGAATATGTTTCTGAACACCGTGGATGCAACCATGATTACGGATAGACCAACATGAATCGTGAACAATGACACAACTATCATACCCTGTTAATCTCTCACCATTACAATAACAGGGGAGGTTATAGCATATTTTGGGAGTATGCTGTTATGCCTCTGTAACTTTCTCACTCATCATTACTCACGGTTTATTCAGGATTATCCGTAATCATTCTAGCATCCACATTAACGTAGAAGTGTTTAGAAACATATTCTATTCTTATTTACAATAAAAGTGACTCCAAAATGGTAATCCAAAGTGATTGGAGTAGAGAGCCAAAACAACAACATTGTCATGGCCTCTCAACTGACATTAAGAGAAAACAATTTGAAATCAAATCTTATTTGTCACATGCGCCGAATACAACAGGTGTAGTACGCACAGTGAAATGCTGAATACAAGCCCTTAACCAACAATGCCGTTAAGAAAAAAAGTTGAAGTATTTACTAAAATAATCTGGGAGAAAAAGAAAAAGAAAACAAATAATTAAGGAGCAACAATAAAATAACAGTAGTGAGGCTACAGGGAGTACTGGTACAGAGTCAATGTGGAGATTATATACAGGGAGTACTGGTACAGAGTCAATGTGGAGGCTATATACAGGGAGTACTGGTACAGAGTCAATGTGGAGGCTATATACAGGGAGTACTGGTACAGAGTCAATGTGGAGGCTATATACAGGGAGTACTGGTACAGAGTCAATGTGGAGGCTATATACAGGGAGTACTGGTACAGAGTCAATGTGGAGATTATATACAGGGAGTACTGGTACAGAGTCAATGTGGAGGTTATATACAGGGGGTACTGGTACAGAGTCAATGTGGAGGCTATATACAGGGAGTACTGGTACAGAGTCAATGTGGAGGCTATATACAGGGAGTACTGGTACAGAGTCAATGTGGAGGCTATATACAGGGAGTACTGGTACAGAGTCAATGTGGAGGCTATATACAGGGAGTACTGGTACAGAGTCAATGTGGAGGTTATATACAGGGGGTACTGGTACAGAGTCAATGTGGAGGCTATATACAGGGAGTACTGGTACAGAGTCAATGTGGAGGCTATATACAGGGAGTACTGGTACAGAGTCAATGTGGAGGCTATATACAGGGAGTACTGGTACAGAGTCAATGTGGAGGCTATATACAGGGAGTACTGGTACAGAGTCAATGTGGAGGCTATATACAGGGAGTACTGGTACAGAGTCAATGTGGAGGCTATATACAGGGAGTACTGGTACAGAGTCAATGTGGAGGCTATATACAGGGAGTACTGGTACAGAGTCAATGTGGAGGCTATATACAGGGAGTACTGGTACAGAGTCAATGTGGAGGCTACATACAGGGAGTACTGGTACAGAGTCAATGTGGAGGCTATATACAGGGAGTACTGGTACAGAGTCAATGTGGAGGCTATATACAGGGAGTACTGGTACAGAGTCAATGTGGAGGTTATATACAGGGGTACTGGTACAGAGTCAATGTGGAGGTTATATACAGGGAGTACTGGTACAGAGTCAATGTGGAGGCTATATACAGGGAGTACTGGTACAGAGTCAATGTGGAGGTTATATACAGGGGTACTGGTACAGAGTCAATGTGGAGGTTATATACAGGGAGTACTGGTACAGAGTCAATGTGGAGGCTATATACAGGGAGTACTGGTACAGAGTCAATGTGGAGGTTATATACAGGGAGTACTGGTACAGAGTCAATGTGGAGGCTATATACAGGGAGTACTGGTACAGAGTCAATGTGGAGGTTATATACAGGGGGTACTGGTACAGAGTCAATGTGGAGGTTATATACAGGGAGTACTGGTACAGAGTCAATGTGGAGGCTATATACAGGGAGTACTGGTACAGAGTCAATGTGGAGGTTATATACAGGGGGTACTGGTACAGAGTCAATGTGGAGGTTATATACAGGGGGTACTGGTACTGAGTCAATGTGGAGGTTATATACAGGGAGTACTGGTACAGAGTCAATGTGGAGGCTATATACAGGGAGTACTGGTACAGAGTCAATGTGGAGGCTACATACAGGGAGTACTGGTACAGAGTCAATGTGGAGGCTACATACAGGGAGTACTGGTACAGAGTCAATGTGGAGGCTACATACAGGGAGTACTGGTACAGAGTCAATGTGGAGGCTACATACAGGGAGTACTGGTACAGAGTCACATAGGTGTTCCTTTTGTCCAGGTGGGAAAGGGCAGTGTGGAGTGCAACAGAGATTGCATCATCTGTGGATCTGTTGGAGCGGTATGTAAACGCCTGGTTATGAGTGGTTATTTTATTTTCATGACGATCTTCATCCATAACCGTCGGTGCAAATATTGTCACTAAAATGTTCCCCATTAGCAGGTAGCCTAACGGTTCAGAGCATTGGCCCAGTAGACGAAAGGTTGCTGGTTCAAATCCCAGAGCCGGAAAGGTGGAAAAATCTGCTGTTCTGCCCTTGAGCAATGCAGTTAACCACCCAACAACAACTGCTTTCTGGACAGTTGATTAAGGCAGCCCCCTGCACCTCTAATTCAGAGGGGTTGGGTTAAATGCAGAAGACACATTTCGGTTGAATGCATTCAGTTGGGCAACTGACCGGGTATCCCCTTTCCCTAGTGTAACAAATCATGCCTGAATAACAACTCATATTGTTTGAATATAGGATATCAAATAGATCCTTCAATACCTGGTGATACAGTACTTGCATGTTGTTAGAACTAAAACTCCACCCTATCAACATCCAAAGTGATTTATACAAGCCTCACCATACCACATGCCATCCACAAATTCAACTGATCAATCATCCAATTTCCAGCTCCAAAAAAAAATACATCTCAAATCTTCCTAGAGTACAAGTCTCCACTGAGGCAAACAACGTTTGTCCCTCTTCAATCCCATCTCTTTTCCTCTCCTCTTGGACTGGTTTTATTTGATGACGGTATTCCCTTGTAACTGCTGGCATACAATATAAAACTGGAGTGGGGGATTCAATTACCACAGTGAATTTATATATGCTGGAAAATTCAATTGACTGTGTTTTAATTAATCTCCAGTCTTACTTAAAGGCAATTTAATAAATTATCACAAGCCAAAAAAGAGAGTGAAAACCGAGGGATAAAACTCCAGTTCCATATTTGAAACATTTAACTTATTCTACTTATTCCCAGTGAAGGCATTTTAACCCTTCAATTTGATCACATCTTGATGTAATTAGATTCCTGTATTGGTCCTTGAAAAGAGGCCATTTTTGTCACTCCAAAACCAGCGACAGAATGCTCCATTTGACGAGTCTTATTTGATATCCCTTGGTGACAATTATGCCTTTGTTCAAAACAGTCCTTTGCCTCAGGACTTTCTCCAAGAGTCCGAATGGATTACATTCCCCTTGGCCCATCCCTTTCTAACGTAATTACAGGGCCTTCAGAAAGTAGTCATTCCCCTTGGCCCATCCCTTTCTGACGTAATTACAGGGCCTTCAGAAAGTAGTCATTCCCCTTGGCCCATCCCTTTCTGACGTAATTACAGGGCCTTCAGAAAGTAGTCATTCCCCTTGGCCCATCCCTTTCTAACGTAATTACAGGGCCTTCAGAAAGTAGTCATACCCCTTGGCCCATCCCTTTCTGACGTAATTACAGGGCCTTCAGAAAGTAGTCATTCCCCTTGGCCCATCCCTTTCTAACGTAATTACAGGGCCTTCAGAAAGTAGTCATTCCCCTTGGCCCATCCCTTTCTGACGTAATTACAGGGCCTTCAGAAAGTAGTCATTCCCCTTGGCCCATCCCTTTCTAACGTAATTACAGGGCCTTCAGAAAGTAGTCATTCCCCTTGGCCCATCCCTTTCTAACGTAATTACAGGGCCTTCAGAAAGTAGTCATTCCCCTTGGCCCATCCCTTTCTGACGTAATTACAGGGCCTTCAGAAAGTAGTCATACCCCTTGGCCCATCCCTTTCTGACGTAATTACAGGGCCTTCAGAAAGTAGTCATACCCCTTGGCCCATCCCTTTCTGACGTAATTACAGGGCCTTCAGAAAGTAGTCATACCCCTTGGCCCATCCCTTTCTGACGTAATTACAGGGCCTTCAGAAAGTAGTCATTCCCCTTGGCCCATCCCTTTCTAACGTAATTACAGGGCCTTCAGAAAGTAGTCATTCCCCTTGGCCCATCCCTTTCTGACGTAATTACAGGGCCTTCAGAAAGTAGTCATACACCTTGGCCCATCCCTTTCTAACGTAATTACAGGGCCTTCAGAAAGTAGTCATACACCTTGGCCCATCCCTTTCTGACGTAATTACAGGGCCTTCAGAAAGTAGTCATTCCCCTTGGCCCATCCCTTTCTAACGTAATTACAGGGCCTTCAGAAAGTAGTCATTCCCCTTGGCCCATCCCTTTCTGACGTAATTACAGGGCCTTCAGAAAGTAGTCATACACCTTGGCCCATCCCTTTCTGACGTAATTACAGGGCCTTCAGAAAGTAGTCATACCCCTTGGCCCATCCCTTTCTGATGTAATTACAGGGCCTTCAGAAAGTAGTCATTCCCCTTGGCCCATCCCTTTCTAACGTAATTACAGGGCCTTCAGAAAGTAGTCATTCCCCTTGGCCCATCCCTTTCTAACGTAATTACAGGGCCTTCAGAAAGTAGTCATTCCCCTTGGCCCATCCCTTTCTGACGTAATTACAGGGCCTTCAGAAAGTAGTCATTCCCCTTGGCCCATCCCTTTCTGACGTAATTACAGGGCCTTCAGAAAGTAGTCATACACCTTGGCCCATCCCTTTCTGACGTAATTACAGGGCCTTCAGAAAGTAGTCATACCCCTTGGCCCATCCCTTTCTGATGTAATTACAGGGCCTTCAGAAAGTAGTCATACCCCTTGGCCCATCCCTTTCTGACGTAATTACAGGGCCTTCAGAAAGTAGTCATACCCCTTGGCCCATCCCTTTCTGACGTAATTACAGGGCCTTCAGAAAGTAGTCATACCCCTTGACGTATTCCACATTTTGTTGTGTTACAAGCTGAATACAAAATGGATTAAATATATTTTTTATCATCCATCGACACACTATTACCCCATAGTGACTAAGTGAAAACGAGTTTTTAGAAACGTTTGGAAATTTATTGAAAATTAAATACAATAATATTTCATTTACAGTACATACAGTAAGTATTCAACCCCCTGAGTCAATACATGTTAGAATCACCTTTGGCAGCGATTACAGCTGAGAGTCTTTCCGGGTAAGTCTCCAAGATCTTAGCACACCAGGATTTCACAATATTTGCACATTATTATTTGTCAAATTCATCAAGCTCTGTCAAAGTTGGTTGTTGATCATTATCAGACAATATTTATATTTGGCCTTGTGTTTTAGGTCATTGTCCTGCTGAAAGGTGAATTTGTCTCCCAGTTTCTGTTGGGAAGCAGGCTGAACCAGGTTTTCCTCTAGGATTTTGCCTGTGCTTAGCTATTATCCTAAAAAAAACTCCCTTGCCAATGACAAGCATACCCATAACGTGATGCAGCCACCACCATGCTTGAAAATATGGAGAGTGGTACTCAGTGATGTGTTGTGTTGGATTTGTCCCAAACATAACACTTGTATTTAGGACATAAAGTTAATTTCTATGCCACATTTTTTGCAGTTTTACTTTAGTGGCTTAATTGCAAACAGGATGCATGTTTTGGAATATTTTTTATTCTGTACAGACTTCCTTCTTTTCACTACGCTATTTAGGTTAGTTTTGTGGAGTAACTTCAATGTTGTTGATCTATCCTCAGTTTTCTCCTATCACAGCCATTAAACTCTGTAACTGTTTTAAAGTCACCATTGACCTCATTTTGAAATCCCTGATTGGTTTCCTTCCTCTCCGACAACTGAGTTAGGAAGGACACATGTATCTTTGTCGTAACTGGATGTATTGATACACCATCCAAAGTGTAATTAATAACTTCATCATGCTCAAAGGGATATTCAATGTCTGTTGTTATATTTTTACCCATCTACCAATAGGTGCCCTTCTTTGCGAAGCATTGGAAAACCTCCCTGATCTTTGTGGTTGAATCTGTCTGAAATTCACTGCTCAACTGAGGGACCTTACAGATTATTGTTCATGTGGGGTACAGAGATGAGGCAGTCATTCAAAAATCAAGATAAACACTATTATTGCACAAAGAACAAAGAGTGAGTCCATGCAACTTATCATGAAACTTGTTAAGCAAATGTTTACTCCTGAACTTATTGAGGCTTGCCATATCAAAGGGGTTAAATACTTATTGACTAAAGATATTTCAGCTTTTCATTTTTAAATAAAATGTTAAATCATTCTAAGAACATAATTCCACTTCGACGTGGGGTATTGTGTGTAAGCCAGTGACACAAAATATCAATTTAATCCAATTTAAGTGCAGCCTGTAACGCAACAAAATGTGGAAAAAGTCAAGGGGTGTGAATACTTTTAAGAGGCAGATTGGAGATTGGGAATCCTGATGTTTACTGCAAAACCAAGCATTGTATTTTGGTAAGAAGCATATTCCTATTTGTTTCCCTACTGCCTGCACTCCTACAAACTAGTCACTGTTCGTCAGTCAGCCCTTCTACCACATCTAGAATTGGATTTTTCTGAGATTTGGGACTTGGCTGTGAGGAGTGGGCTAACCTCCAACAGATTCAAGCAGCTCTAGACCACCAGCTAATTTGGCTGAGAGAGAATCCTGGTAGAAGTGGCTTTGTGTGGATTATAGTGCTGATTCTGAATTGCCCAGTGCTTGCTTCATTGACAAAGAGGCTGTAAAGTAAAGCAAATCATATTGATGCCTCATTCAGTCAAGTTGACAACAATTTCTGGTCCTGCTTCACATGAACAGTCCAACAACATATGTATAGTATTTAAATGTTCTTAGGACGTCATTGAAAATAAGAATTTGTTCTTAACTGACTTGCCTAGTTAAATAAAGGTCAAATAAATAAATAAACATGGTAGTTATGTGGGTATTTTGTAAGTAGAGTGTATAGTACAGTGTTTGCAGTATGCTCAAAGTCCTCTCCATGTTAATTAATTGCAAAAGTGGAAGCATCAGTCTACAGTGTTGGACAAGGAGTGTAACACTTCTAAAAACATATCAAATGGCATCATAGCAGAGCATTGCTTTTGATTGCATCTTACATATACCAGTGAGGGAACAGACTTCCGTTCCATTCAGTTGTAAGTGACTTCAGCAATGAGAACAGTGAATACTCCCATGGGAGTAAAACAACAATAGCTAGTTCCCTGGCCTTTCTGAAAAGGCTGGGCAACAGCACATCAAATAAAACCTGCTGTCTGTCCACTTTCTTGAAGGGAACTGAAGCAGAACATTTTGTGTGCCTGTTTGGTTTTCTTGAAGAGACGGATGATGGAGCAACTATAAAACATAGTGTACTTCAAGTCTCTTCAAGATTTTCACCGCACTAATCAAATCTGATCCATTCCAACTTGAGCTTTGGGCAACTTTGAGATCTCTGATAAGATTCACTTATCCATCTCCATGATGCTAAGCTTATATCTGCATGGAGAAACCAAAACAACAACAACACACACAAATCCAGAGGTCCGATACTCCTGATTGCCTACATTGAAAATAGGGGGAGTAAGCAAGTTCCATTCCCTAGGCAAAGAATAATTTCCCAGTAATCGTTTGACAGGTTTTAAAAAAGGCGATCGGGACCGAATTTTCAGTATGTGGCAGTCGGGTCAATACCGAGCTCCTGTCATTAAGCCTCTGCCAGTCAAACATCCAGCCGTAATTGATGAGTTTCCTCTAGGGAGGGCGGAGCTGTCGCTGGGGTGGGGAGGCGTAGGGGGGATGCTGAGCAGGCCGGTCCTGAGGGAGGGAGTGATGGGGAGGCCCAGGCTGGGCCCTGCTGAGAACAGCGTCTGTGGAGGAGCCATCACATGTCTTGACAGACAGCCAGTCACACAGCATTGAGCGGGTCAGGTATTTATGCATATGTGTGTTGTGTTGCAGAAAAGACTGCAGGGAGTGGTCTCATTGGACCCAACGGAGGGAGTGGTCTCATTGGACCCAACGGAGGGAGTGGTCTCATTGGACCCAACGGAGGGAGTGGTCTCATTGGACCCAACGGAGGGAGTGGTCTCATTGGACCCAACGGAGGGAGTGGTCTCATTGGACCCAACAGAGGGAGAGGAAAAACAAGACAAGAAAAATGTTGGGTAATGGTGATAAAGCAGGGGAGAGATGATCTCAGGAATATAATGCGTTTGGTACTAGAATATATCGACAATGCTATGAAACAAATCCCTATTGGACCATTGCCAGCATTGATGTTAGCCATTAGAAATAGTATGAATATTTATTAAAGCTTGTTAGTCCATCAATCCCACTCCAAATCATTTACATCCACTGACGTTAGTCTATAAACACATTCAATACACAAAATACATACAACAACAGTAACGACAGTACAAATGTGAAGCTACTATATTGTAGAGCAGCAGTCTACATTTGACATTGATTCATTAAAGCTACTCCTCTTGATTACGTCTGTGGTTGTACGCAGTTTTTTGGCCTTCCACAAAGAAAGAAAATGACTAAGATATTGCAATATAAGTTAGACTGAGTCACAAGCACTATATTGCGTAGTGGGCTTGGACAGCACAAATGAAATAGGAAAAGAATCGGGCAGGGAGGAAAGAGGGGAAAATGCAAATGGAGATATTCTTTTTCTTTTTGTATCCCATCTAATTGCAATCATAGGCAGATGTCTGAAAGTGCGACAGTATCAGCAGAATTGCTGCTGAGAGCACAGAATCTTTGTCTAAAAATAATCAGACATTCTGTGTGCTGCTGTTTGTTATAATGGTAATCGATGCTGGAGGCTTTGAATTCCATCAATTTATAGATCCACTCTGTTCTGCCTGGTGACTTTACTACATCACAACCCCCACTGCATACGCACACCAAGAGAGAATCAAGCACACACATACACACACTGCATGCAAGCTCACACACAAAAGAGCACACACACAAACACAGACACATGCACACAGTGGTCGTAGCAAGGCAGCACAGGGTCCAGTGTGTGATTCAGATGAGTGTAGTTTCCTTTCATACATTCCGTATCACCTCCTATTCTCTGTAAGACACCAGAGTCCGTAGCCGTCTCAGATTAGCCCTGCATCTCAGACGCCACATTTGAGAGGGGGATCGATCAATAAATCAAATCACCACAATCAATGGCCCCGATCACTGCAGTCTAGTCTGGTCTCAACGTTATTACTGGCACCCCCCAGCCGCTGAGGGGCGGAGAAAAAATAAAAACAAGGCTGGGGAGGGAGAGGGGGTTCAGGGCAGGCAGAGCCACGCCTGGCCGGCTTCTGTCCATATGAAAGATGGAAGATGATCCCTTATCTGGCTTCTCTCCCTGGGCCGACCCGACCGACCGACTGACCGACAGCCAAGCAGCTTCTTGTGGATGGCTGGTCCAGACTTGCAGACATAGAGGGAGCCGGGAGGGAGGGGCTGTTGACTGACCTCTGTGACCTGGCCCTGGGAACTTCAACCTCCCCCAAACACACTCTGACAGGGTAGGCATGGGGGGCCTGGGGGGGCAGCTATCACCTGGCTGCTTCCTCCCTGCATCTGTCTCTCTCTCTACATCTCTAGACCACTGTCTACTATTGTACCTCTCTGTTCACTCAGCTTGGCAGGAGCTGCTCTCCTTTCCACTAATCCACTCTCCACTGTGTTCAGACCATGAGGTAGTGATTGGTACCAGAGTTTCCAGTGTAATCAGACCATAAGCTAGTGATTGGTACCAGAGTGTCCAGTGTGTTCAGACCAATCACCACTGTGACCTGTACGTTCTCGTTGTCTGACCCTCACTTCATAATCACCGCAGAGTCCACTGGCTCCAGGTCATCTACAAGTCTTTACTAGGTAAAGCCCCGCCTTATCTCAGCTCACTGGTCACCATAGCAGCACCCACCCGTAGCACGCGCTCCAGCAGGTGTATCTCACTGGTCACCACCAAAGCCGATTCCTCCTTTGGCCGCCTTTCCTTCCAGTTCTCTGCTGCCAATGACTGGTACGAACTGCAAAAATCACTGAAGCTGGAGACTCATATCTCCCTCACTAGCTTTAAGCACCAGCTGTCATAGCAGCTCACAGATCATTGCATCTGTACATAGTCAATCTGTAAATAGCCCATCCAACTACCTCATCCCCATACTGTATTTATTTATTTATTTATCTTGCTCCTTTGCACCCCAGTATCTCTACTTGCACATTCATCTTCTGCACATCTATCACTCCAGTGTTTAATTGGTATATTGTAATTACTTCGCCACCATGGCCTATTTATTGCCATACCTCCCTTATCTTACCTCATTTGCACACACTGTATATAGACTTTTTCTACGGTATTATTGACTGTATGTTTGTTTATTCCATGTGTAACTCTGTGTTGTTGTATATGTCAAACTGCTTTGCTTTATCTTGGCCAGGTCGCAGTTGTAAAATGAGAACTTGTTCTCAACTAGCCTACCTGGTTAAATAAAGGTGTTCTCAACTAGCCTACCTGGTTAAATAAAGGTGAAATAAAATATAAATAAAAACAAGGTAGTGATTGGTACCAGTGTCCACTGTGCAGCTAGTAGTACAGTACATACAAATTAGAATTGGTGGTGCTGTACAGTTTGTGTAGGCTCAACTCTGAAAATCTCATTTGATTTTGACACCTTTCTAAACCTTGGACTAGTAAACCTGATAAATCATCCACAATAATTAATCCCCAGTCAGTCAGGCTGTCTTCAAACAGCATGCCAAATCTTACAAAGGGGATGAGAGGCGCGTGAGCGTTACAGCCATCAGCAAAAGGTGTGACTGGTGTTGTCAGACATTATTAGTCGTACTCAGCTTCAGTTAGGGACTTTTAGCGCCTGATGCACCAAAGCAGATCGGCCAGTCAACGGTTCTCTCTCATCTTAAACACATGCGCAAGCATGCACACACAACCACTGATAACACAGGAAAACACATGACCAATATGGTCTTCTTAATACAAACAGCCTAGCTAGGCACCTTCAAAATTCAAACAAATAAAAACTACAGCCCTAACATAGCCCCTCCACTGAATCTAAAAGGAATCATAGGGATGTATTTAAATGTCCTCCAATTACAACCTTCAAACAGCTGTCTATGAATGGACATTCTAAATGAACGGCCAATTAGAAGAGCTTATTTATCATCATTAAGCCAGGCCATTGTTCTCGTCCTCTCTAAGTCTGTGGTTACAATCAGAATGTCTTGTCATACTGTAATACATGGCCACTGACTGATTAGACGTTCCCTGGATTCATCAGCAAGCCGGGAGGTTGAAACCTGAGTGAAAACATTATAACCTCAACAGGCCAGCAGGTAAAATAGTGACTGGATGTGAATGATAAAAGATTTGACTCACAATGTCTCAGGATAAAAACCTTAAATAAATAAATCAATAGATAAATATCTATATATACACACATACATATATATACACACACACACACACACAGTATATATACACACAGTATATATAAATAATTAATGATGCTCCTACAATGATTGTTTTCCTTTGAATGGAATGCGATGGACTGCTTCTTTGTCAGAAACCAACCACTCATTTCAGCGTGAGGAGAAGAAAACACTTGGTAAAGTTGTACAAATCGAGTCATCACCATCATCACCATGTTGGCCCACTTTTCACCAAAAACGACTATAGAGGAGCAGTGCAACATAGACAACCTGCGATTGACATTTTCTTAAGACAGAATAAACAATCTGTTGGTTCTCAGGTGTGCTGATCTTCCTCTTGTTTTTGTCGTTTTCTTCCCCCTATTCCCTCCATTTTCCCTTGTCGATTGAGGGAAGATCAAAGCTCCGCCACCGGAAGAATCTGAATATTTCAGGTGAGGAGAGATGGCTGCATTTCACACCACCTGTGTAGCGCTATCGCTGAGAGACTAGTCCCTCCTCTCTCTCACACACTCTGTTCCAGGGGCCCCTGGGGGTCCGGCGACATGAACCAGGCCACCTGTCTGAGAGAAAGAGGCTCCTTTATTCTCTCTCACCTCTCTCATTTTCCCTCCCTCACCCCATCTCTCTCCCAGAAATAAATGTATTTAAATAGAACGGTGAGAGTGGGAATACAACCTGGGCTGACAACAAGCGGAGGAAAACTTCCAGTGCTGCTGTCAAATGCTGCGAGACCCAGCAGACAAGTTATCATACTGTGAAATGCGAACAGCCATTTGTAATGACAATTTACACATGAATGGGATTTCTTTGTGAGATTTGCAATGGGGAAACTATTTATAGACTTGCGATAGCATAGTAGATTGCTTTGGTGAACACAGTAACTTTCATCATGTCGGCCAAAATGAAAATAACTTCCTGTATCAAAGAAAATAGTGGAAAAAGAGCCACCCAGTGCAGCTTACTCTTCAGTACATACTGTACAGTACTGTACTGATCTCAGGGAGGGCAAAGTGTTTTTTTGTAAGATGCCGCACATCCCCAGAGCAGCCATTTCTGACTCACAGCAAATAAAAAACATCTCTGACGTCCAGACTAGTCTTAACAGTTTGTTTTAGCTGCTCTTCTTCAAGGGGTGTATGTGTGTACGTGTGTATGTCTGTGTGTCCACGTGTGTGTGCACGTGTGCGTGTGTATATACACTGAGTGTACGAAACATTAGGAGCACCGGCTCTTTCAATGACATAGACCTACCAGGTGAATCCAGGTGAAAGCTATGATCCCTTATTGATGTCACTTGTTAAATCCACTTCAATCAATGTAGATGAAGGAGAGGAGACAGGTTAAAGAAGGATGTTTAAGCCTTGAGATGTGGATTGTATACAGTATGTGTGTTATTCAAAGGCTGAATGGGCAAGACAAAATATTTAAGTGCCTTTGAACTGGGTATGGTAGTAGGTGTCAGGCGCAGCGGTTTGAGTGTGTCAAGAACTGCAACGTTGCTTGGTTTTTCACACTCAACAGTTACCCATGTGTATCAAGAATGGTTCACCACCCAAAGGACATCCAGCCAACTTGACCCAACTGTGGGAAGCATTGGAGTCAAAATGGGGCAGCATCCTTGTGGAACACTTTAGTCACCTTGTAGAGTCCATGCACAGACAAATTGAGGATGTTCTGAGGGCAAAAGGGGGTTCAAATCAATATCAGGAAGGAGTTCCGAATGTGTTGTCCACTCAGTGTATGTATGTACAGTGGGGGAAAAAAGTATTTAGTCAGCCACCAATTGTGCAAGTTCTCCCACTTAAAAAGATGAGAGAGGCCTGTAATTTTCATCATAGGTACACTTCAACTATGACAGACAAAATGAGAAAGTGCCATTAAGGTGCCATTAATACAGGTAACGAGTGGAGGACAGAGGAGCCTCTTATAGAAGAAGTTACAGGTCTGTGAGAGCCAGAAATCTTGCTTGTTTGTAGATGACCAAATACTTATTTTCCACCATAATTTGCAAATAAATTCATAAAAAAACCTACAATGTGATTTTCTGGACAGAAAATCTAATTTTCTCTGTCATAGTTGAAGCGTACCTATGATGAAAATTACAGGCCTCTCTCATCTTTTTAAGTGGGAGAACTTGCACAATTGGAACTTGCCTAAATACTTTTTTGCCCCACTGTATGTATGTATGTATGTATGTATGTATGTATGTATGTATGTATGTATGTATGTATGTATGTATGTATGTACAGTGGGGCAAAACAGTTTTTAGTTAGCCACCAATTCTGCATGTTCTCCCACTTAAAAATATGAGAGAGGCCTGTAATTTTCATCATAGGTACACTTTAACTATGACGGACAAAATGAAAAAAATAAATCCATAAAATCACATTGTAGGATTTTTAATTTATTTATTTGCAAATTGTGGTGGAAAATAAGTATTTGGTCAATAACAACAGCTTATCTCAATACTTTGTTATATACCCTTTGTTGGCAATGACAGAGGTCAACATTTTCTGTAAGTCTTCACAAGGTTTTCACACACTGTTGCTGGTATTTTGGCCCATTCCTCCATGCAGATCTCTTCTAGAGCAGTGATGTTTTGGGGCTGTTGCTGGGCAACACAGACTTTCAACTCTCTCCAAAGATTTTCTATGGGGTTGAGATCTGGAGACTGGCTAAGCCACTCCAGGACCGTGACATGCTTCTTACGAAGCCACTCCTTCGTTGCCCGGGCGGTGTGTTTGGGATCATTGTCATGCTGAAAGACTCAGCCACGTTTCATCTTCAATGCCCTTGCTGATGGAAGGAGGTTTTCACTCAAAATCTCACGATACATGGCCCCATTTATTCTTTCCTTTACACGGATCAGTCGTCCTGGTCCCTTTGCAGAAAAACAGCCCCAAAGCATGATGTTTCCACCCCCATGTTTCACAGTAAGTATGGTGTTCTTTGGATGCAACTCAGCATTCTTTGTCCTCCAAACACGACGAGTTGAGTTTTTACCAAAAAGTTCTATTTTGGTTTCATCTGACCATATGACATTCTCCCAAACCTCTTCTGGATCATCCAAATGCTCTCTAGCAAACTTCAGACGGGCCTGGACATGTACTGGCTTAAGCAGGGGGACACGTCTGGCACTGAAGGATTTGAGTCCCTGGCGGCGTAGTGTGTTGCTGATGGTAGGCTTTGTTACTTTGGTCCCAGCTCTCTGCACGTCATTCACTAGGTCCCCCCCGTGTGGTTCTGGGATTTTTGCTCACCGTTCTTGTGATCATTTTGACCCCACGGGGTGAGATCTTGCGTGGAGCCCCAGATCGAGGGAGATTATCAGTGGTCTTGTATGTCTTCCATTTCCTAATAATTGCTCCCACAGTTGATTTCTTCAAACCAAGCTGCTTACCTATTGCAGATTCAGTCTTCCCAGCCTGGTGCAGGTCTACAATTTTACAAAGTTACAGGTCTGTGCGAGCCAGAAATCTTGCTTGTTTGTAGGTGACCAAATACTTATTTTCCACCATAATTTGCAAATAAATTCATTAAAATCCTTCAATGTGATTTTCTGGATTTTTTTTCTCATTTTGTCTGTCATAGTTGAAATGTACCTATGATGAAAATTACAGGCCTCTCTCATCTTTTTAAGTGGGAGAACTTGCACAATTGGTGGCTGACTAAATACTTTTTTGCCCCACTGTAATGTATGTATGCACGTGTATATATGTGTGTGTGTGTGTGTGTGTGTGTGTGTGTGTGTGTGTGTGTGTGTGTGTGTGTGTGTGTGTGTGTGTGTGTGTGTGTGTGTGTGTGTGTGTGTGTGTGTGTGTGTGTGTGTGTGTGTGTGTGTGTGTGTGTGTACTGTACCGTGTTTGTGTGTGTGTGTGGATTGGGTTCCACACAGCCAGTTCCCAGCCATGTCTCTCAAAAGGGCCGTAAAGTCTTTACAGCAAATTCTTTACATTCATCTGTGTCATAGCACTCGGCACACATTAGGCGTTTACACGGGAGAAAACACAATCTATTTGATGCTACACTGCCCACACGTCCAGAACCCTCCTCCCCACACTGGAGATTCACAGTGTTTAACTTCCATTTCATATTCCGAACAGGCAGACAGGCAAGTGGAGGGAATGGACTCCATCTTGCTGTAAATCAGCATTTAAACACCCAGCTAAATGTAATGTGGAGAGAATCAACAAGAGAACACGTATTACCCCGCTGAAGATATTTGTTTTGATTTACTCTGGAATGTGCAATAGATTTTTTGTCTTCCCCTAACGATGTATGCAAACGGTGAACCGAAAAAGTCACACTTAATTATTTTCACACTTCACCCCCATCTGTCCCTCTCTATCTTTTTAATATCATCTGTGCTTATGTGAGCAAGTGCAAGTTAATCTAGGGAGCGGGTCAGAGGCAGCAAGCTCTTTGTAAATGTCAGCAGGGAGATCTGGGATGCTCTCATTACCACACTAAACCCACATGCCTGTCGGCTCCAAGATGGATGTATGACTTGCAGGTGTCTTTCCCCCACTCTTTACCGTCATCGCAGGGTCGCCCCTCCATCACAGAAAACCTTATTAATCAATCGATTTATCGCCATAAATCAGGCCGTAGCTTTGATTGTATCAGCAAGTCACACAATCAATCAATTAGTCCAGCTCTAGCAGACCAATTTGCCTAAAGAAAGATGAATGTCTCTCATCCATTTAACTGTCCGTTTACCCATCAAACACCGGGGCTGTTGACCCAACATGCGTCCTCTTATAGATTTTTACAGATTAAACTTGCCCTCTTCATTTGTGCTGAGGAAGGTTCTCTGTTCTTCTTTATGGCGGAGCCAAACATCATCATCATCATCATCACAGCAGAGGACAAAAATGCCCTCTTTTTCAAGAAGCAATTATTGTTATTACTGTAAATTGGACCAGTCAGTTAATAGTCAACAAGTATATTAACCAGCAGCATCACTGTAGACATTGCTATTAGCCGTACCCAGCCTGAGTAAAAGAAATTGACCTTCACAATGTCTCAGACAAATCATGTATATCATCACATAATCCTGCCAAGGTTGAGATGAAAGCAGGAGGGAGGTGTTGAAGGTAAATGATAGACGAGTGAATTCGGAAGAAGATAAGTATAATAACATATTTGTTTCACATTTCATTCCAACTGTGAATTTCAATACACAATGTGACACAAACTGCCATGGTCCACTGGCTCCCATCTGCAACTGAGTGTCAGGACGTCTCCTAGGATACGCTGGAAACTTTAGGGACGACAAAACTGACAATAACAACTAGAGCACGACAGAGCGGGCTGCCTCTCCCAGCGCCTCAGCAGGCTTCTCGGTGGAGTACGCCAGGCAGCCAGGCCGTAGAACCGTAGAGGAAAGGAAGGAACACCAACCCTGGTCCCTGGGGAGAACGTCTGTGGTGGGATTATAGCATGACGAGGTCTGGTTCTGATTCACACTCCCAGACCTTGATATCTGCCTCTCTGCCTGCTGCCTGCAACACTGTGGGGGCTGGAGCACCAGAACACCTTGTCCCTGCAGATATATCTACAGGGCTTTAGAGTTCTGCCCAATCTCACCAAGCTCCACCATGTAATTAGAGATAAAGACACAGGGCCAGGGTACTGAACCCAAACTCTGCCAACTTCACACTACACTGCCCACCTATAGCCTCCCAAAGGACAACCGCCCATCCCAGCTCTACCATCTATAAGCCACCTGTGAATAACCACCCACAACCCTATTATGTATGACTAAGTACACATCCAGAAGCTTCCCATACACAACAGAAACATCCCAAAACACCATTACAAAATACTGTAGAACGGAGGACCACAACCAGGGTCATGATGGCAGACAGAGAAGATGGCAAACTTCCCTGAAGACTTATTTATGAGGAGCTTTCCCTTTCTAAAATCCTCATCTCTACACTTCATTGGTATTTCCTTCATAGCATCTCCTCCCAAATCAGAACCTCTTCCAGGCAACTAGGAAGAACATTTGGAAAATAATGCATGGGAAGAAACCTGAACTATTTTCAAGTAACATAAAATTATACTAGCAAGAGATCCATTATTCATTTCAGATACATTTTTCATTTAGGAACAGGGTGGATATGAGCAATGATAAATGCATCGCCCAGGATGCAATTTGTATGTAAAATAACAGAAGATTAAAGAATATGTTTTAAGTGCAAATGTAGTTTGTTGCCATTTAAGGGGAAAATGCATTCCTGGAAAACAATATAAGACTTGAGCCTATGACATTGGCTCATAAAATCACTTAGCCTATTACTAGGTCCTTCACCAGTCCCTGTAATGGGTCACAATGACAGCACAATAAGTCTCTCAAATGATGAACGAGCAGGCTAGAGTGGGTTTTCATTCATACAGTATTTTTGGCAGACCCTTTGGAAATGCAGGGTAAGAAAACGGAATAAAAAGACTAATTCAATACACACCCAACTAGGCAGCACATTTCTTGACACACACGTACATGCATTCACACAGACAAATGCGCAGAAGTGCACTCATGCACGCACACGCGCACCCACACACGCACCCACTTGTACACACGCACCCACTTGTACACACACACACACTTGTACACACACACACACTTATACACACACACACGCACATACACACCCACTTGTACACACACACCCACTTGTACACACACACACCCACTTGTACACACACACACACACACTTGTACACACACACACACACACACACACACAAACTTGCCTGCCAGGCATCTACATGTACCTCTCAGGACTGGCTCTCTCTTCATCAGCTTCACTCAGTGCACACTGTTTCAATTCACTGCTTCTCAAAGACACACAAAGAGCCTTTCCCTCCATTCAGAGCAAACCCACCAAACCAAAATTGGTTCTGTGAAAGTTCTCAGAACATTTGTTACGTTGTGGCAAATGTTCTCAAAACCCAAAAATTGTGCAGTTGTGCAGATGATTCTACAATGTTTATTTTAGGGTGCAAAAACATTCACCTGATGTTACAAGAATGTTCACAGAAACATTCAAACTGTCCGGTTGTGCTGAAATTCAGATAATGTTTGTATCAGGGTGCACAAAATATTCCTAAAATATTGCAAGAATGTTGACAGAACAGCTTTTCTGGGTTCTTTAAAAGCTTCCCGGAACATTTACAGTGTGGGTACAATACAAGAGATAGGTTCCCAAAACACAGAATATGCTCAGTTGTGATGACATTCATACAATGTCTAAAAAATTAAGTTGCACAAGACATTCCAATAATATTGTAAGAATGTTGACAGAACACCTGGTTTTAGTTCTTTAAAAGGTTCCCAGAACATTTCATTAAGTTATTGGAGTTGTTAGGGATGTTGTAAGAATATTCTTGTTTGCATTGCACAGAACAATCCTACAATGTTGCACATTGTCACACAATTTCCAAATAAATCCATTTTTATGACATTCATAGCATATGTGTTTTAGGTTTAACATTTGAGGACAGTGTTGTAGCTGATCTAGGACACATTGTATTTTCATTTCATTCACAGGACATTTTAACAGCATTTGAATCATACACATACACCTATATACTTCATATTTTGACAATCTCCACATGTGGGCTTTGAACCTGCAATGTTTGGTTCCTAGGCCAGGTATTTTATCCTATGCACCACCAGGGAAGCTCTATTATGTCTTATTTTTTCAGTATATAACCATGGCAGTATGTTCTTTTAGGCATTCCATGCTTCCTGGTAACTGGGTTATTCATCATTACTTCACCCATCCTGTTTATATGCTGCATACTTCTGCACCCACATTTACAATGTAGCCAAGACTATGAGTGCTGATCTAGGATCAGTTTTGCTTTTCAGATCATGAAAAATAAGCCAAGGGGGACCATAACAAGTGTTATATTATATATTATTTTTTACAGTTAGTCTAAATTCTGGATTTATACATCTGGATGAAATAAAGGCATTTATTTTAGTAGATTATATCTGAGCATCCATTCCACTGTTTGTTTTCATAAGAAAATGGTTAAAGAATGTGTGTATTTTATGATTTTATTTCTTCATCATGTGTTGACGTTCTTATGAATTTTTATTTTAGTTGGATAGAGCTTCCTTTAAATAACTTGTATTATTGTCTATTCATATGCTTCTTAAATACAGACTCAGAACCTTCAAACAAAACTTTTTTTTTAACCTTTTCTCAATTTCAATCAAAACACAAAGTGCCTTTGGAAAGTATTCACACCCCTTGACTTTTAACAAAACGTTGTTGTGTTGTGCCTGAATTTAAAATGGATTCAATTGAGATTGTGTCGTTTGCCTACACGAAAGACTCATAATGTCAAAGTGGAATTGTGTTTTTTAAATGTTAACAAAGTCATAAAAATTGAAAAGTGGAAATGTTCAACCCCTTTATTATGGTAAGCCTAAATAAGTTCAGGAGTAAAAATGTGCTTAACAAGTCTCATAATAAGTTGGATGGAGTCATTCTGTGTGCAATAATAGTGTTTAACATGATTTTTGAATGACAACCTCATCTCTGTACTCCACACAAACAACTATCTGTAAGGTCCCTCAGTCGAGCAGTGAATTGCAAACAGAGATTCAACCACAAAGACCAGAGAAATGTTCCAATGCCTCTCAAAGAAGGGCACCTTTTAGTAGATATACACTACCGGTCAAATGTTTTAGAAAACCTACTCATTCGAGGGCTTTTCTTTATTTTTACTATCAAAACTATGAAATAACACACATGGAATCATATAGTAACCAAAAAAGTGTTAAACAAATCAAAATATATGTTATATTTGATATTCTTCAAAAAGCTACTCTTTGCCTTGATGACAGCTCTGCACACTCCTGGCATTCTCTCAACCAGCTTCATGAGGTAGTCACCTGGAATGCATTTCAATTAACAGGTGTGCCTTGTTAAAAGTTAATTTGTGGAATTTCTTTCCTTTTAATGCATTTGAGCCAATCGGTTGTGTTGTGACAAGGTAGGGGGGTAAATAGAAGAGAGCCCTATTTGGTAAAAGGTTTCTTCAAGTGCAGTCGCAAAAGAACATCAAGCGCTATGATGAAACTGGCTCTCATGAGGACCGCCACAGGAATGGAAGACCCAGAATTACCTCTGCTGCAGAGGATAAGTTCATTAGAGTTACCAACCTCAGAAATTGCAGCCCAAATAAATGCTTCACAGAGGTCAAGTAACAGACACATTTCAACATCAACTGTTTAGAGGAGACTGTGTGAATTGATTCAACAACAAAAACACTACTAACGGACACCAATAAGAAAAAGAGACTTGCCTGGGCCAAGAAACATGAGCAATGAACATTAGACCAGTGGAAATTTGTCCTGTGGTCTGGAGTCCAAATTGGAGATTTTTGGTTCCAACCGCCGTATCTTTGTGAGATGCGGTGTGAGGGAACGGATGATCTCTGCATGTGTATTTCCCACCGTAAAGCACGGAGGAGGAGGTGTGATGGTGTGGGGGTGCTTTGCTGGTTACACTGTCTGTGATTAATTTAGAATTTAAGGCACACTTAACCACCATGGCTACCACAGCATTCTGCAGCGATACGCCACCCCATCTGGTTTGGGCTTAGTTGAACTATCATTTGTTTTTCAATAGAACAATGACCCAACACACCTCCAGGCTGTGTAAGGGTTATTTGACCAAGAAGGAGAGTGATGGAATGCTACATCAGATGACCTGGCCTCCACAATCGCCCGACCTCAAACAAATTGAGATGGTTTTGGATGAGTCGGACCGCAGAGTGAAGGAAAAGCAGCCAACAAGTGCTCAGCATATGTGGGAACTTCTTCAAGACTGTTGGAAAAGCATTCCAGGTGAAGCTGGTTGAGAGAATGCTAATAATGTGCAAAGCTGTCATCAAAGCAAAGGGTGGCTATTTGAAGTATCTTAAAAATAAAATATATTTAGATTTGTTAAAAACGTTTTTGGTTACTACATGATTCCATGTGTTATTTTATAGTTTTGATGTCTTCACTATTATTCTACAATGTGGATAATAGTAAAAAATAAAGAAAAACCCTTGAATGAGTAGGTGTTCTGAAACTTTTGACTGGTAGTGTATAGATATAGATATATTTTTAAATCAGACATTTAATATCTGTTTGAGCACTTTGGATGGTGTATCAATGCACCCAGTCACTACAAAGATACAAGTGTCCTTCATAACTAATTTGCCGGAAACCGCTCAGGGATTTCACCATAAGGGAAATGGTGACTTTAAAACATTTACAGAGTTTACTATTTGTGATAGGAGAAAACTGAGGATTGATCAACAACACTGTAGTTACTCCTCAATACTATTTTATTTTTTATTTTACCTTTATTTAACCAGGCAAGTCAGTTAAGAAAAAATTCTTATTTTCAATGACGGCCTGGGAACAGTGGGTTAACTGCCTGTTCAGGGGCAGAACGACAGATTTGTACCTTGTTAGCTCGGGGGTTTGAACTCACAACCTTCTGGTTACTAGCCCAACACTCTAACCACTAGGCTACCCTGCCACCACTAACCTAAATGACAGAGTGAAATGAAGGAAGCCTGTACAGAATAAAAAATATTTTAAAAAATGCATCCTGTTTGCAATGCAACAAAATAAATGACAAAAAATGTGTCAAAGAAATTACCTTTATGTCCTGAATACAAAGTGTTATGTTTGGGGAAATCCAACACAACAAATCACTGAGTACCAGTCTTCATATTTTCAAGCATGGTGGTGGCTGATTCATGTTATGTGTCTGCTTGTCATCGGCAAGGACTAGGGTGTTTTTTTACCATAAAAAAAATTGGCATAGAGCTAAGCACAGGCAAACCCCTAGAGGAAAACCTGGTTGAGTCTGCTTTCCAACAGACACTGTGAGACAAATGCACCTTTCAGAGAACATTTGCCGGGACCTAATGAATGTTCTGGGAACTTTCACGGAACCAGTCTTGTTTTGATGGGAAAACATTAGTGGTACATTGTTTTATCACATTACCTGGAAACCTAATGAGAACTTTTGGGGAATGTTCTGTGGTGGTTGTTACAGATGCTGTGCACAACATTTGAATGAATGTTAGGAGAACAATCCAAGGATATTTCATTTAAAACATTTCCCTTTCAACGTTTTTAGTACGTTATCATTCTAATGTTAGATAAAACAAGAACTTATTGGGAATCTTAGCTAATGTTCTGAGAATGTTACCGGTTCGGTAAGAAGAGATTGAATGCAGCTTGGGGAACACAAGACATGCCCACCACAGAGCATGTGATACAGCTCATTACTGGGCACACAGAGTGGAGAGAGCAGGGGACAGGTATGTACATCAACAACTCCATCACTCAATCGTCACACAACCTGTAACACTTCTCAAAACATTCAGGTGGCTATTTAGCTCCTGTTTTGAATACTACATGCGATATCGAAAATCAAGATACAATCCTGACATAGAAACTATCTAAGGGCTACCTGCGGAAACATTCACAGTAGCAGGCCCCAAACAAAACTCACACATGCATGTTACATGTACAGGTCAGGAAATGTAGCTGCTTTTTTAACAGTTCTCAACCCAACATCCAAACAGAGATTGAGCCATTAGCAGACTGTCCCCAATCAGAGGAAAGGGAAGGGAAGGGGGATAAAATCTATTTGGGTCAGCGACATTGATCTCCCACACTACAACATGGCTCTGGGGGTCAGGGCTGTGTGTGTGTTTGTTAGAGAGAGTGTGTTTGGAATGTAGGATTGGGGAAGAAGGGTATTGTGAACTGCAAACAGTCTTGTGAACCCTCCCTAACCTTGAGGCTATCGCATGACCTGAGGCAAAGCATTACTGACATTAAAAAGGCCTCAACTTCTCAGCATTGGAGTTTCAAATACGTAATCAATGGGGCCACATGTGCGCACATTTTCTGCACCGCCAGTAGAGTGCTCTTTCTC
Organism: Oncorhynchus keta; assembly: GCF_023373465.1. NCBI lineage: Eukaryota > Metazoa > Chordata > Actinopteri > Salmoniformes > Salmonidae > Oncorhynchus > Oncorhynchus keta. The sequence continues at coordinate 12,912,607 of NC_068445.1, read as the reverse complement.
CCCCTACAACACAACGTTGCAGCCTGTTTTCTGCTGTGTGTTCATGTTAATGTCAGCAATAATGAAGACCTGAAGCACGCGAAGTGGAGACAGGAGCTCGGTTGGAAACATAAATAGTGGAAAATCAGGAGAAAGACCAGGATGTGAAAAACCTGTCAGATTCTCTGTGTCAGGCGGCTCCTGTGCTACAGCACAATCGGCTCAGACTGGGAGGGGAACAAATGGCCTAATTCACACTGGGTGTGTGAGTGCCTCTGCTGTCTAGCACTGTGAGCGGGGAATTAGATCTATGGTTTGTAGCCTTCATCCCTTTCCAGACAGACTTGTTCCGGCTCAGAGGCGCTGCCTAATCCGCACCTCTCTCCCGCTTGCGCTCCTGGAAAATGACTTCACACAGCTGCCTCAAACGGCCAACATAGCAATTCTCGTATGACTGAACTCCAAAAAAACACCTCAGCAGACCTCCCATAGCTCATTTAACATACCAATCCCTCAAATGCCCCCCCCACCTCTAGAAGGAAACAAAAAGGAAAACAACAACAGCCCCTTTTGATCATTTAAGGGCCCTTTTCTCTGGTGAACTGTCAGAATCAGCAATACTGGGTGAGTAATGCCTGTGGACATACTGTACCTACCCCCAATAGTAGGTGATGAATGAAAGACAGAGCTTCATCCAATAGTACATGGTTTAGGGCTAGACATAAAACAGGGCTAGACATACACTGAGTGTACAAAACATTCGGAACACCTCCATGACATAGATAGACTGACCAGGTGAATCCAGGTGAAAGTTATGATCCCTTATGGAAGGACCTTGTTAAATCCACTTCTGTCAGTGAACGGGAGGAGACAGGTTAAAGGCGGATTTTTAAGCCTTGAGACAATTGAGATGTGGATTGTGTATGGTGTGCCATTCAGAGGGTGAACGGGCAAGACAAAAGATTTACAGTGCATTTGGGAAGTATTCGGACCCCTTGCCTTTTTCCACATTTTGTTGTATTACAGCCTCGTTCTAAAATGGATAAAATAACACATAATCCTCATCAATCTACACATAATACCCCATAATCAATGCCAAAACAGGTTAATACATTTTTGCACATTTATTACAAATAAAAAAACTGAAATACCTTATTTGCATAAGTAATCAGACCCTTTGCTATGAGACACGAAATTAAGCTCAGGTGCATCTTGTTTCCATTGATCCTCATCAAAAAATGTCTGCAGCATTGAAGGTCTCCAAGAACACAGTGGCCTCAATCATACTTAAATAGAATAAGTTGTTCCTAGAACTGTCCGCCTGGCCAAACTGAGCAATCGGGGTGAAGGACCTTGGTCAGGGTGACCAAGAACCCAATGGTCACTCTGACAGAGCTCTGGAGTTCGTCTGTGGAGATGTGAGAACCTTCCAGAAAGACAACCATCTCTGCAGCACTCCAGCAATCAGGCCTTTATGGTAGAGTGGCCAGATGGAAGCCACACCTCAGCAAAAAGGCACATGACAGCCTGCTTGGAGTTTGCCAAAATTCACCTAAAGACTCTCAGGCCATGAGAAACAACATTCTCTGGTCTGATGAAACCAAGATTGAACTCATTGGTCTGAATGCTAAGCGTCACGTCTGGAAGAAACCTGGCAACATCCCTATGGTGAAGCATGGTGGTGGCAGCATAATACTGTGGGGAAGGTTTTTCAGTGGCAGGGAGACTAGTCAGGATCGAGGGAAAGATGAACAGAGCAAAGTACAGAGATTATTGATGAAAACCTGCTCCAGAGCGTTCAGGACCTCAGACTGGGGCAAAGGTTCACCTTCCAATAGGACAACGACCCTAAGCACACAGCCAAGACAAAGCAGGAGTGGCTTCGGGACAAGTCTCTGATTGTCCTTGAGTGGTCCAGCTAGAGCCTGGACTTGAACCCGATTGAACATCTCATGAGAGACCTGAAAAAAGCTGTGCAGCGACACTCCCCATCCAACCTGACAGAGCTTGGGAGGATCTGCGAAGAAAAATAGGAGAAACTCCCCAAGTACAGGTGTGCCAAGCTTGTAGCATCATACCCAAGAATACTTGAGGCTGTAATCGCTGACAAAGGTGCTTCAACAGAGTACTGAATAAAGGGTCTGAATACTTAGGTAAATGTTATATATATATTTTATATATTTACATTTGCAAAAAATAACAACTTTTTTTGCTTCGTCATTATGGGGTATTGTGTGTAGATTGATGAGGTATACAAACTATTTAATCCATTTAAGAATAAGGCTGTAAAGTAACAAAATGTGTAAAAAGTCAAGGGGTCTGAATACTTTCCGAATGCACTGTAAGTACCTTTGAACAGGGTATGGTAGGAGGTGCCAGGCGCTCCGGTTTGAGTGGGTCAAGAACTGCAACGCTGCTGGGTTTTTCCCACTCAACAGTTTCCCATGTGTATCAAGAATGGTCCACCACCCAAAGGACATCCAGCCAACTTGACACAACTGTGGGAAGCATTGGAGTCAACATGGGCCAGCATCCCTGTGTAATGCTCTCGACACCTTGTAGAGTCCATACCCCGACGAATTGAGGCTGTTCAGGGCAGAAGAGGATGCAACTCCATATTAGGACGGTGTTAACATGTCAACCACCATACTGAAGCATCATACTCAGGTGAGAGAGGACCACTTTGATGACACGTCACACTAATACTATCTGAGATGCCCTTGGAAGGAGGTTGGGTCACATGAAGTTTAATAATGAGCCAATCTTGTTCCGTGGTAAGACTTCTGTTGCTGGGAATTGCTCTGTTCCTATCTTGTTCCCAACACTCGCCCAGGGGGATGAAGACAGGTTGACTTTTGTCCCATGACAATATCAAGACCAGGCTCCCCTCCTCTCTGGGAACACCAGGCACAGCAAGTTCTCACATCAAACCTGTCTATTGGGCTGAATGTTTCTGTTAGTTTTTATCAATGAAAAGGGACAAGCAAGATAGTGATGACTGGAGGGGGATCGTAGGAACACTGGTCCATTTGGGTCATTCAGGGTAAGTCAGTGTAGTGGCAGGGCCCTCAGACAAACACTTGAGTACAGAAGACGGGAAACTGTGAGAGCTCCTTCACACGCCCTTGAATACCCACAATGCTCCATGAATACCCACCTAAAAGAATAGGTTTCAAAGCCCTGCACTCATTCACCTGCTCTTGTGCTTACTCAGAATAGGATGTTGAGGGAAGGAGTAGAGAAGGAATAGTAAGGGGAAGAATGAAAAGGGGAAATTCAAGTGGCTAGTACACTGAACAAAAATATAAAACGGAACATGTAATGTTTTGGTCACGTGTTTATTGAGCTACCAAAAAATCCCAGAAAAGCTCCATATGCATAAAAAGCTTATTTGTCTCAAAATGTGTGCACAAATGTGTTTACATCCCTGTTAGTAAGCATATCTCCTTTACCAAGATAATCCATCCACCTGACAGGTGTGGCATATCAAGAAGCTGATTAAACAGCATGATCATTACGCAGGTGCACCTTGTGCTGGGGACAATAAAAGGCCACTCTAAAATTTGCAGTTTTGTCACACAACACAATGCCACAGATGTCTCCAGTTTTGAGGGAGAATGCAATTGGCATGCTGACTGCAAGTATGTTTACCAGAGCAGTTGCCAGAGAATGGAATGTTCATTTCCTTACCATAAGCCCCTTTCAGCAAAGTTTTAGAGAATTTGGCAGTACGTCCAACCGGCCTCAGAACCACAGACCACATGTAAGGCGTTGTTTGGGCGAGGGGTTTGCTGATTCAACGTTGGGAATAGAGTGCCCCATGGTGGTGGTAGGGTTATGGTATGCGCAGGCATAAGCTATGGACAACGAACAATTGCATTTTATCGATGGTAATTTGAATGCACATAGATACAGTGACGATATCCTGAGGCCCAATGTTGTGCCATTCACCCACTGCCATCACGTCATGTTTCAGCATGATAATGCACAGATCTGTACACACATCCTGAAAGCTGAAAATGTCCCAGTTCTTCCATGGCCTCCAGACTTGTCAACCATTAGGCATGTTTGGGATGCTCTGGATCGATGTGTACATCAGCGTGTTTAAGTTCCTGCTAATATCCAGCAACTTCGCACAGCCATTGAAGAGGAGTGGGACAACATTCCACAGGTCACAATCAACAGCCTGATCAACTCTATGCGAAGAAGTTGTGTCGCTCTGCATGAGGCAAATGGTGGTCACACCAGATACTGTCTGGTTTTCTAATCCACGCCACAACTTATTTTTAAAGGTATGTGACCAACAGATGCATATCTGTATTCCCAGTCATGTGACATCCATAGATCAAGGCCCAATGAATTTATTTCAATTGACTGATTTCCTTATATGAACTGTAAAATATTTGAAATTGTTGCATGTTGCGTTTATATTTTTGTTCAGTACAAATGGACAATATCTGAGTTTGGGCCATTATCGTCGAGACCCTGCAAGCACTTGGATCACTGGTGTAAAATGACATAACATGTATATGCCAATGCAGCCCACCAGTGAACAGAGGGAGTGTCCTGTAGAATACAAGGTCTGAGATCACTAAGCAGATGTTCTCACTACGACCAGACGGCAGCAGTCAGCTGATGCTGAAAAAAAAACACATCACTTTCGAACTTCCCAAGAACTCCTGCAGCATCAACAGTGAAATATAAGAGAGATACAATATTAAAATGGAAGGGAAATCATTCAAACCTGAGATGCCGGGGTAAAGAGGGGAGCGAGAGAGGTGATTTATCCCCTTCACGGCCTTTTGACACTAAATTAAACCGTTGAGTCCATTCCCCCGTGCCAGCTAGTTATCTTTCCAGGCTAATTTAACACTATAATTTACATTCCATATAAAATACATCCTTATGTGGCGCTGTCAAGTCCGTACATCATTCGCGGAGAGTGCTCCAGTTTCGGTGAAAAGAACTAAATTAGATCATATTCATGATGCAATTAAACACTTCAGTGGGAATCGATGTAAAACCGATGAGCCCTGAAAACAATGCATATGGCTGAGAACATTAGAACACATTACCTTCCCCTGGATCCCTCGCTCCAGACGCAATTTAAAATCCTCCACCATCCACTCTCCGTCTCTCCAGATTCATAACGCACGGCGATAATAAATGAATTTTTCACAAAATTATTCAACTACTAAATTGCCCATGGTAACTGAATATCAGATGAAAGTGATGTGAATTATTAAGTAGAGAAACTGTTTGTTCTCACCATGGGTGTAATAATTGCCCCAAATGAGGAGGAAAGGGGAGAGAGAGAGGGGAAGGTTACTGTAAAGGGTTTTTTACAATAAACATTACTGTTGACGTAAAACTGTGAAAACTTTGTCTGCCGCCTGGGCCTCCCGCTGAGACGATGGCATCGACCAATTTCCCTTGGGCGGTAGTGTGGGTTTTCTTATGGATACAGAGATGAGTACATTACCAGCCTCTGCTGCACATACACACACACACAGATCTGACAACACACTCTCAGGAGCTGGCACACCACTGTAACACCAAGCCAATGTTGCACCAACATCACCACATTTTACATAATCAGACAGACAGATAGACAGACAGCACGGCACGACACAAACAGCAGCACACTGGATCACATCAACTACCTGTCACCGTCTTCTCCGCAGCCATCAACTACAATTTGACTGGACATGTCACAATTGGATTCAGTGGGAAAATAGAGAAATTGTATTTTTAAATGCCTTTAGCTACAGTAAAAAAAAAAATACATCTTTAGCACACCTTACACTTTGAGTAGACAGCACTGAAGATTCCATTTCCACACCACCACACCCTCTTTTCCCTGTCAAAAGTCCAAACTTGTTCACAGTAAAAGATGGATCTAATGAAATTCAGAATTTAAGAGGCAGAGGGGGCAGGAGGTCAACAATTTGTAACCATTTCTGACAGAGTGAGTTCGCCTCTCCAACTGAAACAGTAATTATGCTTAATGGTCCTTTAATCTGTCCATCAGGCTGGAGGTGAGCAGCCAGGTTACGCTAAAGTGCTGGGCGCGTCACGCCGTGTCAGGGCCTAGCCAGTGGGGCGAACTCCTCCAGTAGAGACCCCATGAACACTCATCTCACCATGCCAAACCACAGGTCTCTGGGATCCAGGCTGTACTGATAGACACATCACCTCCTGACGTTAGCACTTACTGCTTAACAATCACAATAATTGCGGTAAAAGGGCAGGGGAAAAACTGAACGCACTCTCAGGGAAACACACCCCGAATTTTATGAAGAAGAAGTGAAAAGAGGGCAAAGGATTCAATTATGAAGGAAACATTTGGAAAGAGTTCCAGACTTGGGTTTTTTGGAATTACTACCAATATGTTAAATAAAGTTAAATTAAAGGTTCAATTGAAGAGAAAAAAAGAAAAAAAGGACTACGTGAATAATTCATGTGATGTGTTGTCCACAGGTCCTAAACTATTCTCTCCAGCTGGAGTCATGGTACTCACATTAACTCCAGGAGGATCTGTCCAGGTTTCACAGAATTAGGACCTATGAAAGTAAAATGGGGAGGGGGTTCAACATGCTAATTCAACTTGAACTAGGAATCCAGGGATATGACCGGGGTGATCCCAGAGCCCTGCAGTCTGCATATCTGATTCAGAGATCCCCCTCCTTACTGGGTAAGCCAAGATGGAGACATATCCATCAGGGAGATACTACTAGATTTATCCCAACAGCATTACCAGAAACACAGGAGCCGTGCCAGTACAGGGCCGAACAAATAATACCTTTGTACCCAGTGTCATTTGTACTCAACTCAGGAGTCTGGCCGTCTCCAGGGCTCACAGAGAGAACTGCTAGTCCCGGCCATGAATCTACACTTCTGCCCGGCTTATTTTGTTATCTTGGACAAGCATTCTCCCACAGCATTTCACTGGTAGAATAAAGAGGGGCGAGAGAACGAACCACTCCCAACCCCACCACTGTTGTTCCCCAGGCTGTCAACACTTCTCAGCCTGCTTCACCCCCGCCTAGCCACATCGATACAGAGAAGTGACTGCCGTTTGCTTCATGATTGGCTTTCTTTCTTTTCCTCTTTCCTCTTTTCCCTTTCTTTTCACCACCCCCACTATTTCCGGTCCAATCAGTCCGGCTGGCCTGGACAACAGGACAGAGGCATTGTATCTTTAAGTGAGAGCCGCAGACAGCGTATAACCGCATCCCCTTCCCATTTCCCCGCTTTATTAGCCCAGCGCTACACCACTGTTTATACTAGTGGGTATTCCGTGTTTGCTGGAACAATTACAGTATGACAAATGGTCCATCAATGCCCTCTATCAGGGTAGACCTGACAGGAATCCTATACGTAGGGCGGCCATTCGCCCCCCTGCTCCGCGTCTCTGGGGTCCCATGCTTTAGTAGCCATGACAACATGCAAGCCACTCTCCACGCTTGCCACTTGACGGTGAGAGATGGGCGCCCGTGAGTGGCTGTGGAAATTAGCCTTTGACATGTCGTATTCCACTGCATTCCCGCCCTCCAAGGGGCTCTGCACAGGGAACCTCCTTTTCACAAACAAACACACACCCTTTTTCACCCCTCGTGATACTGTAAGTTACAATCCCCAGTTCCATTCCAAATATAAGAAGCAGCGAGGGAGGGAACAACAGCCCATAAACCAAGTGCATGAAATAGACAGATGGTGAGTGAGAGTGTAGAAGAGGTATCAATAGATTATCATCAGACATAAAGACCAAGCCTCAGACAACTGTCCTATTCCCTTTCCCGGTACATAAACTACTTCTCAAAAATACGATTCATCCCAGAAAACAAGACTGACATTTAATTGAGCAGCTCCTGTGCTCTACATTAAACACAGGAAAGTATTTGTTTTTCAGTCAAGTAGCAGCTGTTCATTATGCCTCACCTTTTGGCTTATTGATACAAGAAACTCGGGGGTTTTGGGAAGGGACTGAATTGCATGGGACTTCTCTGTGTTGAAGAATGGACTATGGATGTAATACACTACATGGCCAAAAGTATGTGGACACTTGCTCGTCGAACATCTCATTCCAAAATCATGGGCATTAATATGGAGTTGGTTCCCCTTTTGCTCCAGTAACAACCTCCAATGTTCTGTGAAAGCTTTCCAGTAGATGTTGGACCATTGCTGCGGGGACTTGCTTCCATGCAGCCACAAGAGCATTAGTGTGGTCGGGCACTGATGTTGAGCAATTAGGCCATCATCCCAAAGGTGGTTGATGGGGTTGAGGTCAGGGCTCTGTGCGGGCCAGTCAAGTTCTTCCAAACCGATCTTGACAACCCATTTCTGTTTGGACCTCGCTTTCGTCTAGAATGTTATTGTATGATGTAGCATTAAGATTTTCCTTCACTGGAACTAAGGGGCCTAGTCTGAACCATGAAAAACAGCTGGCACTATCCATTTGGCAGGTAGCGTTCTCCTAGCATCCGCCAAACACAGATTTGTTCGTCGGTCAGGCAGTGAAGCGTGATTCATCACTCCAAAGAACTCGTTCCCACTGCTCCCGAGTCCAATAGCAGCGAGCCTTACACCTATCCAGCCGACACTTGGCATTGCGCATGGTAATCGTAGGCTTGTGTGCGGCAACTCGGCCATGGAAACCCATTTCCTTTTTTTCTTCTTTTTTTTTCTTTTACCCCTTTTTCTCCCCAATTTCGTGGTATCCAATTGTTGTAGTAGCTACTATCTTGTCTCTTCGCTACAACTCCCATACGGGCTCGGGAGAGACGAAGGTTGAAAGTCATGCGTCCTCCGATACCCAACCCAACCAAGCCGCACTGCTTCTTAACACTGCGCGCATCCAACCCGGAAGCCAGCCGCACCAATGTGTCGGAGGAAACACAGTGCACCTGGCAACCTTGGTTAGCGCGCACTGCACCCGGCCCGCCACAGGAGTCGCTGGTGCGCGATGAGACAAGGACATCCCTACCGACCAATCCCTCCCTAATCCGGACGACGCTAGGCCAATTGTGCATCGCCCCACGGACCTCCCGGTCGCAGCCGGTTACGACAGAGCCTGGGCGCGAACCCAGGGACTCTGATGGCACAGCTGGCGCTGCAGTACAGCGCCCTTAACCACTGCGCCGAAAACCCATTTCATGAAGATCCCAACGAACAGTTCTTGTTTTGCAACTGAGGACAAACTACTTTTACACGCTACGTGCTTCAGCACTCGGCGGTCCAGGTATGTGAGCTTGTGTGGCCTACACTTCGCGCCTGAGCCATTGTTGCTCCAAGACTTTTCCACTTCACAATAACAGCACTTACAGTTGACCGGGGCAGCTCGAGCAGGGCAGAAATTTGATGAACTGACTTGTTGGAAAGGTGACATCCTATGACAATGCCACGTTGAAACTCACTGAGCTTTTCAGTAAGGCCATTCTACTGACAATGTTTGTCTATAGAGATTCCATGGCTGTGCTTGATCTTATACACCTGTCAGCAAGGCTGGGGCTGAAATAGCTGAATTGACTAATTTGTAAGGGTGTCCACAAACTTTTGAATATATAGTGTATAAAGGCTGTAGTTCAGAGAATGATGCTTGGGTGGTTAATCTTCATGTCTGTGTTTCCTGTGTGTGAGGTTTTGAGTCTTATAAACACTGTATCAAAGAAGAACTGTAAAGTCAAGACAATAAGGGAGCAGGATGAACATCAAACAACTGGGGACAGAAAACCTGGATAGAGGGCCTCAAGAGTGGCGCAGCGGTCTAAGGCACTGCATCGCAGTGTTAGAGGCATCACAACAGACCCAGGTTTGGCCGGGGGGACTTTAATTGGCTCATCATGCTCTAGCAACTCCTAGTGGCAGGCCGGGCGCCTGCAGGCTGACCTCGGTCGTCAGGTGAATGGTGTTTCCTCCGACACATTGGTGCGCTTGGCTTTCTGGGATAAGCGGGTGGGTGTTAAGAAGCATGGTTTTGCGAGTCATGTTTTGGAGGACGCATGACTCGACGTTCGCTTCCTGAGCCCGTTGGGGAGTTGCAGCGATGAGATGAGATCGAAATTGGGGAGAAAAAGGGGGTAAAATACACACACACAAAAAAATATATATACAGTTGAAGTCGGAAGTTTATACATACCCTTAGGTTGGAGTCATTAAAACTCATTTTTCAACAACTCCACAAATTTCTTGTTAATAAACTATAGTTTTGGCAAGTCGGTTAAGACATCTACTTTGTGCATGACACAAGTAATTTTACCAACAATTGTTTACATACAGACTATTTCACTTATAATTCACTGTATCACAATTCCAGTGGGTCAGAAGTTTACATACACTAAGTTGACTGTGCCTTAAACAGCTTAGAAAATTCCCGAAAATATGTCATGGCTTTAGAAGCTTCTGATAGGCTAATTGACATCATTTGAGTCATTTGGAGGTGTACCTGTGGATGTATTTCAAGGCCTACCTTCAAACTCAGTGCCTCTTTGCTTGGCATCATGGGAAGATCAAAATAAATCAGCCAAGATAGCAAAAAAAAAAGAAACGTCCCTTATTCAGGACCCTGTCTTTCAAAGATAATTCATAAAAATCTAAATAACTTCACAGATCTTCATTGTAAAGTGTTTAAACACTGTTTCCTATGCTTGTTCAATGAACCATAAACAATTAATGAACATGCACCTGTGGAATGGTCATTAAGACACTAACTGCTTACAGACAGTAGGCAATTAAGGTCACTGTTATGAAAACTTAGGACACTAAAGAGGCCTTTCTACTGACTCTGAAAAACACCAAAAGAAAGATGCTCAGGGTCCCTGCTCATCTGTGTGAACGTGCCTTAGGCATGCTGCAAGGAGGCATGAGGACTGCAGATGTGACCAGGGCAATAAATAGCAATGTCCGTACTGTGAGACGCCTAAGACAGCGCTACAGGGAGACAGGACGGACAGCTGATCGTCCTCGCAGTGGCAGACCGTGTAACAACACCTGCACAGGATGGGTACATCCGAACATCACACCTGGGGGACAGGTACAGGATGGCAACAACTGTCTGAGTTACACCAGGAACACACAATCCCTCCATCAGTGCTCAGACTGTCCGCTATAGGCTGAGAAAGGCTGTACTGAGGGCTTGTCGGCCTGTTGTAAGGCAGGTCTCACCAGACATCACCGGCAACTACGTTGCCTATGGGAACAAACCCACTGTCGCTGGACCAGACAGGACTGGCAGAAAGTGCTCTTCACTGACGAATCACAGTTTTGTCTAACCAGGGGTGATGGTCGGATTTGCGTTTATCGTCGAAGGAATGAGCCTTACTCCGAGGCCTGTACTCTAGAGCGGGATCGATTTGGAGGTGGAGGGTCCGTCATGGTCTGGGGCGGTATGTCACAGCATCATCGGACTGAGCTTGTTGTCATTGCAGTGAAATCTCAACGCTGTGCATTACAGGGAAGACATCATCCTCCCTCATGTGGTACCCTTCCTGCAGACTCATCCTGACCTGACCCTCCAGCATGACAATGCCACCAGCGATACTGCTCGTTCTGTACGTGATTTCCTGCAAGACAGGAATGTCAGTGTTCTGCCATGTCCTACAAAGAGCCCGGATTTCAATTCCATTGAGCACGTCTGGGACCTGTTGGATCGGAGGTGTAACTCAGGGCTAGGGCCATTCCCCCCAGAATGGACTTGCAGGTGCCTTGGTGGAAGAGTGGGGTAACATCGCACAGCAAGAACTGGCAAATCTGGTGCAGTCTACAAACATACTTCCACTTTGACATTAAGGGGTATTGTGTGTAGGCCAGAAACAAAACCATCTCTATTTAATCCATGTTGAATTCAGTCTGTAACATAATAACATGTGGGAAAGGTGTGAATATTTTCTGAAGCCACTGTAGCGAAAGAAACAGCCCTGGCGCTGTACTTATCAGGCACATTACACTTTGACACATACACCTCTTTGGTGTTTATGCTAAACCACAGTTGGAAGCTTAAAGTCATAAAATGCTTATGTGAAAGAAGGAAACAAAGCTTTAAAAATGTCTTGCACTGTCAGGAGCAGGAGTTTTAGGGTTTGTGATTAATTCTATTTGGATAAACATGAAAGGGAGGGGAGAAATGGCTCCAGCTCTAGGAGGTAGGGTGTCAACTGATATAACCCAGCGCTGACATCGAGCAGAGCGTGCTCGCTCATTGATGTGGCAGCGTCTCATTTTCACCAGTTTGGGAGCAGACAGTTTTTCAGTGCCTTGCGGTTCTGAGTTATCTTCTGACTTTGTCTAATTCAATCAACACAACTCAGATCTGACTGTGAAATGGCACTCAGATCCCTTCAAGCTCAGCAAGTCAGAAAACACAGAATAAGTGGAACAGTCAAACTGACAAAATGAGCAAAGCACATAAGAAACAACTGCTACTTTATCTCGAGCTGAGACCTCGTCCACTGTGGATGATGAGGAGGAGGGCATGCAAAGCTGGCCATCGGCTTTCTGTTGAAGTTACAGGATTGCATTCAGAGGGGACACAGGAGTCAAGTGCTGTGATGACGCTGCAGATGCTGCCTTGCTGTAATGTAGTGTACAGTAGGAGGTCAGCTTGTCACAGGAGACTGAATTCCCCCAGTTAATCACCTCCTCATAATGCTGATGTATCATTTCTGATACAACACTACCAAAATAGATAACATACAATTATCTCCAACATATACACTGGATACTGGCTCTACCAGACAAAACATTTTAGCAAATAGACACAACATTCGGATTTAAAGGCCATTAGGGATTAAATTGTTTGCCGATTTCGAGTGGGCGAAATGGTAGGAGAGAAAGGAACACAGGAAGGGAACACCCACCCTCAGCCAGCCCCCAAAATAAGCCCTGCCAGATCACCACAATCCCCTTCCATTCACCTCCTAATTCAAAGCGCCATTACATTATTAGATTTAATAAGCTCAAATTGCAGTTTGGGCCCCATCGTCATTATAAAGCCTTTACTTTCCTGCTGACTGCCAAATCTGTTTTGCACTAGCTACAGACTGCCAAACCCAACAATGGCAGATTAGTGAAGCCCTTCTCCCTTTGCAACAGAGGTTAATAAAAAGTGACGGGGCTAAGTCAGGTCCAATTATGTATGCTGAGAGATATTATAGTAGTTTGTTACATCAGATGGTTATTGGATTAAACAGCATGCACAACAATTACACTTAAATTTTAATTTTCGGCACGCATAGGAAATAGGCTCTGAGTCTGAGAGCGCACGTGTCAGAACAAAGGCAGTATTACAATAACCCCTATTGTTCTATCTCCCACTTCTACTAGACATTAGGGCTGGGAATTGCCAGGGACCTCACAATATGATATTATCACGATACTTAGGTGCCAATACGGTATGTATTGCGATTTTCACGATTCTATATGTATTGTGATTCAATACTGTGATTTTGTTGAGATTCAATGTTCCAAACATATTACTCACCATATGTCTGCTGCAAAGGGACAAGAGAGAGCCATGAGAAAATGAGTTTTAGATCAGTCGTGGAATTAAAAGTGCTGAAAACAAATTGGCTCACTATTTAAAAAGAAGATGGAAAAACACTAGAGTTTTGGTGCAGGTACAGCAAACTAGCGCAAAAAAGAATATTGCGACAGTCAAAAAGACACGATATATCGTCAAAAATAATATCCCGATATGTAACTGTATCGATCCCCCCGATAGTCAAAAAGACACGATATATCGTCAAAAATAATATCCCGATATGTAACTGTATCGATCCCCCCCCCCGATAGTCAAAAAGACACGATATATCGTCAAAAATAATATCCCGACATGTAACTGTATCGATCCCCCCGATAGTCAAAAAGACACGATATATCGTCAAAAATAATATCCCGATATGTAACTGTATCGATCCCCCCCGATAGTCAAAAAGACACGATATATCGTCAAAAATAATATCCCGATATGTAACTGTATCGATCCCCCCCGATAGTCAAAAAGACACGATATATCGTCAAAAATAATATCCCGATATGTAACTGTATCGATCCCCCCCGATAGTCAAAAAGACACGATATATCGTCAAAAATAATATCCCGATATGTAACTGTATCGATCCCCCCCGATAGTCAAAAAGACACGATATATCGTCAAAAATAATATCCCGATATGTAACTGTATCGATCCCCGATAGTCAAAAAGACACGATATATCGTCAAAAATAATATCCCGATATGTAACTGTATCGATCCCCCGATAGTCAAAAAGACACGATATATCGTCAAAAATAATATCCCGATATGTAACTGTATCGATCCCCCCACCCGATAGTCAAAAAGACACAATATATCGTCAAAAATAATATCCCAATATGTAACTGTATCAATCCACCCCCCCGACACTACTACTGTAGACAGATCTATGGAATTTGTGGACAGATCTAAATTAGATTACGATTACAATTTAACTAGGCAAGCCAGTTAAGAACAATTTCTTATTTTCAATGACAGCCTAGGAACAGTGGGTTAACTGCCTTGTTCAGGGGAAGGATGACAGAATTTTACCTTGTCAGCTCAGGGATTTGATCTTGCAACCGTTCGGTTGCAAGTCCAATGCTCTAACCACTAGGCTACCTGCCACCCCAAACAGGAAGTTTACTAACCCTTGCTAGCATTTATTGAATTGACCAGGCTACTTTAAGCCTTAGTCATTGGTTTTATGTCTTCCTGAATACAGAGTTAGTCAATTTCTCTATACATTTCCATGTAGTAAATCTAGTCTAATTTACAGTATCTACCTTTCCCATCCATGAAACGACCAGAACAATGAGACAAAGTCAATCATCCAAAGACCTTATTTTATAGTGCAGATGAGAGGCCTGCAGTCTGAAATGAAAGCCCACCAGAGGAGATAGTAGCCTAAACACACAACTTTAACAATGGCAGGTAGTAGGGCATTCTGTCCAGTGGTCATCCACCCATCCCTGCACCCCACACTCAGACAGCCCAATTAGCCAATGCATTGTTAGCACTGCTGGGGTCACTGCAGCCCACCATTAACCCATCCGATTTTTACGACCCTCCGCTTTATTAGATGAGAAATCAGCTGTCCGTATCTGCCAGAAATATGGACTTCCTCATCTGCAGTCAAATGCTCTTCCCATCTTCTCAGAAATGGCTCATACATGTTCCAGCTCCGTTATACCTGCTGCAGCCAGGCAGCCAGAAGCAGGCCAGGGGAGAAGGGGTTCAATCAGCGTGTCTCCTGGGGTATTCCCCACTGTCCCGTTCCCTTCCATAAATCTCAGTGCTTTACGATTAAGTACATGAAATGAGTCATAGATCTGGACGGTAAATAAGATCTTGTCAGTGGAGCTGAGGCCAAGCCAGGCTCCTCCTCCTCCAGAGAGACCCTCAGTATCCCAGCCCTCAGACTACTGCTATTGAACTGAAGCTAAAATGTTCCAATAAATAAGGCTGATATTTTCCTGTGGACGTTTATGGTGCCGCCCTGAAGCACGATTTGTAAACATATATAGAAGAGAAAAAAAATAACAAAACAGCAGTGTAAATTCAGACAAATTTACTCTTTTTGCTGTAAATTCAGGCACTGGCTCCTCTCTTATCGATATTATGAAAAAACATCACCATTGGCAAGAAATCCACAAACCACCTGACCCTCTACTGTCTAACGCATTCACATGCAGTTGCTATGACAATGTACTGTGTTTGTATCTTTTGTAGAAATGCTTCTCGCTGGTAAAAAGCTAGGTAATCAATGAATCAATCCAGCCATCAAAAGCAGGCATATCCATACTGTACATGTATGAATCAAAGATGTATTTAATGTACTGAAGGCATTTATTAGACTCTTAATGCATGCATGAAAGTAACTATGCAAATATCCCTTTTGAGTAGATTCACTTTTATATTTAAACTTATGGCAATGTTTAGGAATTTGAAAAAACAGTGTGTCTGAAGAATGCTCTTGTGGACCTGACAGACCGGTCTCAGGGCCGGCCCTGAGGGTTGATGAGCTCAAAATGTACTTAGATGCACTGATGGACACTTGCTTCCCAGCCTCAGCTAATCATTGTGGCCGGTTCGTTTACACTGGTCCAAAATGACTCCCTGAATGAAAGCCTTTGCATATTAAGTAGACAAACAGACAATGGAGACACACTGCTGGTGCACAAGAGAGGAACCAAATATCAGCAGTGACATGGTGGGAAGAGACACAGTGTGCTCTAGAGTGTGTACAAATGGAAATTGACAATCTAATTGATAGTCAGCAGCATGTTAGATAGATGGTATTCAAATACTGTGGATACTGAGAATGTATCTTGAACATAGTGCCTTCAGAAAGTATTCATACCGACTTATTCCACATTTTGTTGTGCTACAGGCTGATTTCAAAATGGATTAAATCAAAAACAAATCTCACCCATCTACACACAATACCCCATAATGACAAAGTGAAAACCATTTTTTTTACATTTTTGAAAATGTATTGAAAATTAAATACAGAAATATCTTATTTGCATAAGTATTCATACCCCTGAGTTAATACATGTTAGAATCCCCTTCGGCAGTGATTACAGCTGTGAGTCTCTAAGAGCTTTACACACCAGGATTGTACAATATTTGCACATCATTGTTAAAAAAAAAAATTCAAGTTCTGTCAAGTTGGTTGTTGATCACTGCTAGGCAGCCATTTTCAAGTGTCTCCATAGATTTTCAAGCTGGTTTAAGTCAAAACTGTAAATAGGCCAATCAGGAACATTCAATGTCGTCTTGGTAAGCAACTGCAGTGTATATTTGGCCTATTAGGTTATTGTCCTGCTGAAAGGTGAATTTGTCTCCCAGTATCTGTTGGATAGCAGACTTAACCAGGTTTAACTCTAGGATTTTGCCTGTGCTTAGCTATATTCCGTCCTTGCCGATGACAAGCATGCCCATAACATGATGCAGCCACCACCATGCTTGAAAATATGAAGAGTGGTACTCAGTGATGTGTTGTGTTGGATTTGCCCCAAACATTTGCCTCAAGACAAAAAGTTGAGTTATTTCCAACATTGTTTGTAGTTTTACTTTAGTGCCTTATTGAAAACAGGATGCCGGTGTTGGAATATTTTGTATTCTGTACAGGCTTCCTTCCTTCTTTTCACTCTGTCATTTAGGTTAGTATTGTGGAGTAACTCAGTTTTCTCCTATAACCTCCTATCTTTTTATTTTTACCTACAGTTGAAGTTGGAAGTTTTACGAGTCATTAAAACTAGTTTTTCAACCACTCCACACATTTCTTGTTAACAAACTATAGTTTTGGCAATTCGGTTAGGAGATCTACTTTATGCATGACAAAAGTAAATTTTACAACAATTGTTTACAGACAGATTATTTCAGTTATAATTCACTGTATCACAATTCCAGTGGATCAGAAGTTTACATACACTAAGTTGACTGTGCCTTTAAACAGCTTGGAAAATTCCTGAAAATGATGTCATGGCTTTAGAAGCTTCTGATAGGCTAATTGACATAATTTGAGTCAATTGGAGGTGTACCTGTGGATGTATTTCAAGGCCTACCTTCAAACTCAGTGCCTCTTTGCTTGACATCATGGGAAAATCAAAAGAAATTAGCCAAGACATCAGAATTCTAGACCTCCACAAGTCTGGTTCATCCTTGGGATCAATTTCAAAACACCTGAAGGTGCCACGTTCATCTCTACAAACAATAGTACGCAGGTATAAACACCATGGGACCACACAGCCGTCATACCGCTCAGGAAGGAGATGCGTTCCGTCTCCTAGAGATGAACGTACTTTGGTGAGAAAAGTGCAAATCAATCCCAGAACAATAGCAAAGGACCTTGTGAAGATGCTGGAGGAAACAGGTACAAAGGTATCTATATCACAGTAAAACAAGTCCTATATCGACATAACCTGTCCACTCAGCAAGGAAGAAGCCATTCCTCCAAAACCGTCGTAAAAAAAGTGAGACTATGGTTTGCAACTGCACATGGGGACAAAGATTGTACTTTTTGGAGAAATGTCCTCTGGTCTGATGAAACAAAAATAGAACTGGTTGGTCATAATGACCATCGTTATGTTTGGAGGAAAAAGGGGGAGGCTTGCAAGCTGAAGAACACCATCCCAACCGTGAAGCACGGGGGTGGCAGCATCATGTTGTGGGGGTGCTTTGCTGCAGGAAGGACTGGTGCACTTCACAAAATAGATGGCATCATGAGGAAGGACAATTATGTGGATATATTGAAGCAATATCTCAAGACATCAGTCAGGAAGTTAAAGCTTGGTCGCAAATGGGTCTTCCAAATGGACAATGACCCCAAGCATAATAATAATAATAATATATGCCATTTAGCAGACGCTTTTATCCAAAGCGACTACTTCCAAAGTTGTGGAAAAATGGCTTAAGGACAACAAAGTCAAGGTATTGGATTGGCCATCACAAAGCCCTGACCTCAATCCCATAGAAAATGTGTGGGCAGAACTGAAAAGGTGTGTGCGAGCAAGGAGGCCTACAAACCTGACTCAGTTACACCAGCTCTGTCAGGTGGAATGGGCTAAAATTCACCCAACTTATTGTGGGAAGCTTGTGGAAGGTTACCCGAAAAGTTTGACCCAAGTTAAGCAATTTAAAGGCAATGATACAAAATACTAATTGAGTGTATGTAAACTTCTGACCCACTGGGAATGTGATGAAAGAAATAAAAGCTGAAATAAATCATTCTCTTTACTATTATTCTGACATTTCACATTCTTAAAATAAAGTGGTGATCCTAACTGACCTAAGAGAGGAATTAAATGTCAGGAATTGTGAAAAACTGAGTTAAAAATGTATTTGGCTAAGGTGTATGTAAACTTCAACTGTATCTACCAATAGGTGCCCTTTTTTGCGAGGCATTGGAAAACCTCTCTGGTCTTTGTGGTTGAATCTGTGTTCACTGCTCGACTGAGGGATCTTACAGATAATTGTATGTGTGGGGTACAGAGATGAGGTAGACATTCAAAAAACAGAATGAGTTCATGCAACTTATTATGTGACTTGTTAAGCTAATTTTGACTCTTGAACTTATTTAGTCTTGCCATAACAAATGGGTTGAATACTTATTGACTGAAGACATTTCAGCTTTTCCTTTTTTATGAACTTGTAAAGAATTCTAAAAACATAATTCCACTTTGACATGATGGGGTATAGTGTGTAAGACAGTTACACAACATCTACATTCAGGCTGTAACACAACAACATTCGGAAAAAGTCAAGAGGTGTGAATACTTTCTGAAGGCACCTTTCCTGAGAGTCCATTTTTAGTCATGTCTGATTCAAAAGAAATAATGATGTCTCAAGAGTGGTACAAAAGTAATAAGTTAGAAGGTTTTAAAAGAAAACCAGGCATGCAATCAACGTGGAATTCAAAAGCCCGGCTTCCACAGTTGTAGAATCAGAGAGTGGATAGAGGAAAACAACCGTTTCATAAAAACTCAAAAACAACTTCCCAAGTCAGTAAGAAAGGAACCTTTTAAAGGGACACCAACGATTGTTCATCTTTGCACAATGCCTTTTATTTAAATACAATATGTGTACTTTAATAATGAATTATGCTGAAGCATCTTTAAACTGAGACACAGGCGATATTTGAGTGCAATTGAGAAGAGTGATAATAAAAGAGCAAACGAAATGAAAAACAACTCGTATTTCTCTGTAGATATTGAGTCATCACTAGATTCTGACAGCAGTTGTGGAGTGGGCATTGAACATCGGGTTTATGGGCCTCGTTATTTAACATGTTAAGAGTCTCCCCATGGCTCTATGAAAATTTGATGGCAGTATTACAGCTAGTTCGCTGGCTCCTCAGTCCTACTCAATGTTTATGCGCATGCAAATGGGTGAGAGAAGCCAAGGCAGATATGATAAAGACCTCTCTATTGGACACACACATATAATAATGATTGTCCACTACTGTGTTTTCCTACAGAAATAGACACCCTACTACACCTTCAATGTGGAAAACTGGAGAGAGGTAGATTTGCTGCAGTGGTGCACGGCCTGACTTAGCCTTTTCTGTCTCTGGATCTGCATACAGTAAAATCAAATAAAACATCCATGTAAATAAAGATGGCTGTCCGGCAACTGTCTTCCCAGCAACAATGGTATTGACCGTAGTCAGATGCTAAGCTGATTAAAAATTGATCCATTTCGAAAAAATCTAATCAACTGAACAGGATTCTTTCATAGGGTGGAGTTGGCGTAGTGGTGGGGTGGGGGTGGGGGGGGGTCAGCAGCTGACATAGAGGCAGACCTGTCATTAGACCCTGCACCTCCACACAGCCCTCTGCACCCTGCACCCCAGCAGCACACGTCCCTTAGCGCCCTGGGACCAGACACGGCCCAGACGCCCTGAATTATTCAGCAGTCTAGTAGAGGCTACGGCCACCACGTCTATTTATGCGTGGCAGAGGAGGGTAGTGGCTCTAATGGCCAGTCCAGAGGAGCCCTGGGTCCCAGCGGAGTCACCCGTGGAGGGAGGAGGGGCCATAGCACAGGGCTGCAGGGGATGTGAGAGCGAATTCATCAGTGGCTGAGGTCACAGCGGGTTAATGATGCTGCACGTCTAGACGGACGCCGGGTTCCCACCCTGCCCAAAAGGCTATGGGCAGTGAGGCCAAGGTCCACTAATACTTTTATCTCTAAAGGAAAACCGGTGCCAGAACATTAACTCTTTGGGGGCATTTATAATAAGCTGGTGTTATTGACTGTTGCCATGGATCCACACATGGTTACACTGGGTGCATCCTCCCTTTCATATTTCAGCCAACACATAAGCCGAATGAAACAATGACCGGCTGATGATGATTTCTATTGGTATTTGCAATATGTTTTAATGGTGCCGTCTACCGCCACACGCTATCTAAACAAAAATCACTCAGCTGTAGAGAGAGTTCACTTCATATCAAACATAACTGAATAAATCAAATTAGAGGATAATTCTTCAAATGATGTTCACTAGGAGGAATTCAAAAGCTCGCCTGGGCAACCCCCTTGATTACTGACTCCATACACTTACCCCCTTATCATCACGCAGACAATTAAAACAGCTAGAGTGGCACCCTCACCACGGCAGAGAGTCATTCAGTAATCAGGGCGAGAGGGTGAGGCACAAGGGTGGGGTACACTTTTGGCAACCGTGTTCCAGTGCATCCCGCCCTCTCCCTCTCTAAGGGATGAGCAACTACAGGAGAAACAGCCAGTGGAGACTACAACCCCCCCCCCCCATGTGTATTCCTGAGTGTGTTCCTGAGATTAGCCGATCAACAACAGCAAAGCACATATCAAGTCAAAGTAGCAACGGCAGAGAGGGGAGTGAGTTCATATTCTCAAACGGACTGCTCCCAGATGAAAGGTATAGTGTACTCAAGCATCAAGCCATTGTCAATTGAGAGGACAAATAGACAATAAAGTCCAGGCTGGTGTTGAGCGGCATATTTCTAATATCATCCAAAAGAGATTCAAGGTTGAGTTCTTTGAGAGAGAGAGAGAGAGAGAGAGAGAGAGAGAGAGAGAGAGAGAGAGAGAGTGATGAAGCGGAATGACTTCAGCCTTCAATAGATATAGGCCTATTTACGCCCAGTCTCTGCCACTGCATGCGCTCTCTGCTTACCCTGCATCTGATGCCAAGAACATTTACTGTTGAGGTCAACATCCCTGCCATGATTGAACCCAACCAAGGGCACCCCAGGCTATACAGGACACACATCTCTCCCATTTACACAAATGCAATTTCCACATCTCTTTCCGTCAGTGACTCTACACATAACTCAAGAGATCCACGTGGGCTCTCCTGATGGCGATGTCACAACAAAGAGAAAGGTGGGGGAGACGCACGATCAACATTCAAAACACTGGGAAAACAGTAATAGACAAAATACAACAACCAATGTCAAATGTGTCCTAAACACACATTTTATACACAAGCATTGCAAGATAGTTGTAAATATGTGGTGTAAATCACAGTTGTCTTGTGTGTAGTATGGCTATGGATAATGAGCATGTGCTATATATATATATATATATATATATATATATATATATATATATATATAACATTCATCCACCACAGAATTCCTCAGTCACTCCAAAAATGGGCTTCATATTTTGCACACACATGCAATTTGAGAGCAACATGAACTCATCCTCTGTGCAAAGATGGTCATGCTGCCAAAAGCTACAACTCTTAATGTGAGGAGAGAGAGCACCTAGGGTAAATGCTGCCCTGTTCAGCAATACGTCCACTGGTGTCATAATAAAGGCCATGGCCCTTAGGTTTAAACCTCCCTATTCCTGCTCTTCTCTTCGGGGTTTTCTTCCTCCAGCCCCATCCTGCAGAAGCCTGGAGCAACGTTTAGCTAAACCTGCTGGCCTACGTAGGCAGAGAGAGTCCCCTGAGGGCTGAACAATCAGACAATTTCAAGATCATGAAGCATTAAACCAATCCCGGCAGGGTACACTAATTAAACAGCCGAGCCCGGTACAGCCAACCAATCCCCACAGAGCAATTAAATCCATCCCCTCTAAAACACTGTAGAACCTGTCTGGGGAAAACCGCAGAGGAGAGAGAGAGAGAGAGAGAGAGAGGGGTGAGTGAGTGAGAGCGAGCGAGCGAGAGCGAGACAGCGAGGGAGAGAGAGCGAGAGAGGTAGTGAGAGACTGAGAGAGGGAGTGAGAGAGAGCGAGAGAGGGAGTGAGCGAGCGAGAGAGTGAGCCAGAGAGGGAGCGAGAGAGGGAGCAAAAGCGAGAGGGAGGGAGCGAGAGCGAGAGAAGTAGCGAGAGAGGGGGAGAGGGAGGGAGGGAGGGAAGGAGGGAGGGAGGGAGGGAGCGAGAGAAAGAGGGAGGGAGGGAGGGAGGGAGCGAGAGAGGGAGAGAGGGAGGGAGTGAGAGAAAGAGGGAGGGAGGGAGGCAGGGAGAGAGGGAGGGAGCAAGAGAGGGAGGGAGCAAGAGAGAAAGAGTGAGAGAGGGAGTGAGAGAGCGAGAGAGGGAGCGAGAGGGAGAGAGGGAGAGAGGGAGCGAGCAAGAGAGAGGGAGCAAGAGAGAGAGGGAGCAAGAGAGAGATAATATATAAAAATGAATCTGGAAAAAGAGGAAAAACTATAGGGGAATGCAGTAAGAGACTAACATGGGAAATTGAAAAGGAGCGATTCAATTCTGCTCTTTGTTCTTCTTCTCCTTTATTTTACTTTTAATTACGATTCAAAATGCCTGAACAGTCCCTTTGTTTTAACTGGGTGTGGGGGGGGAGTCTGTGACCACATTATAATGCAAAAACAGTGACCCTGTTGCCATGAAAGATTGCATATTTAATTCCGATTAGAGAGTTCAGGAGCCACCTTGAAACTAGCAGAAAGAGAGACTGCCTTAGGGCCTACTTTACACACGCGCAGAGCTGCTAACACAGTCGCAACACACAATCAATACCCCCAACGTCCTCCGCCACCAAAATAAATTAGAAAGTGACAACAGAAGAACGACATCAGTTGCGATTCCAAAAGAAGTGGTTGCATGGAAACGAAGGCGTGTGGAATGGGGAGCGGGGAGCATGGCTATGTGGGGGCAGAACTGATCTCTGGGACATTGCTCTCTTTTATCCCTCAGGACATAGTGACTTCATCAGTCAGATCATTAAGGAAACACACTATAAATAAATCCTTATGAAACACATTCACTTTTTTTCATGTACATTTGCAGTCGGTTGTTCAACTACTTAGGCCAAAAACAATCCATTAGAAAAAGGTAAAGGAGCCAAATGTGAGGGGGCAATCAGTCTAAGTTGAGTCTCCATTTACCCACTAAAGCGCATACATCTTAAAACCCATCAATGATCATAGACAGAGCAAGACATCAATCAAGGACCCAATGAATGAATGAATGAATGAAAGACCCTATTGTTTAGTCTACATTTGTATGGCGAGTAGCAGAAAGATATCTCCTCCCATGTTAACTGTTACTTAGATGGAAGTTCAGCGACAAGACAAATGCATTTTCCTCATGACTTTATAAAAAGCAGAAATCACCAAAGAAGAGATACGACAAGAGCAGTAGTGGCATCTGGGAAACAGTAGCCTGGATGGAGAGATAGACTTGGCCTCTCTTTTTCTCGAGTGAGGCGGTGTATTAATCATAGAGCAGCACCTCACGTCTACACTTCCTGTTCCTCTCCATTAAAAATGATAAACTGTTCCTCTTAAAGCCACTCGCTCGCTTCACGGTCCCAGTCTGCACCTTTCGTAGTAAAAAAGCAGAACTCTTCTCAGATTTATTCCATCCTGCTCCCATTGTTGGAGATGAATAAGATAGTAATTAACTGGAGCGGGGGTAGCAGCTGCACAAAGACAGGACTGGCTAACATAACAAGCCTGATCCATCTGTTTTTGCTGTAACCCACCTTTTGTATTATTTCTATAAAATGGAGGACATCTGCTTAGCGATAACAAACACAGTTTGGATTCTCAAAAGAACCATTGAAAGAGAGGGACCATCTTTTCTCAGGTCTTCCCTCTCCTGTTGAAATGAGGACAAATGGGCCCTAGAAAGATGTACAACACAGAGCCCACCGTATCCCTCCTCTCCAGTAAACACTTTGAGCAAAGACACATAATAAGAGCCCCGGGATCCCCATAGAGACCCTTGAGAAGAGCAGGGAAGCATTGATCTCATGAGCTTAGGGGCCCAGGAGCACCCTTCACACTACGCTCACCTCTGCTGCACAACAGAACAGGCCCGCCAGCATCACCAGCACACATCATACACCATACAAAGCCCAGCTCTCACACAAAAACCAGGGTTCCTTCTTGTTTTATCCCTGAAGGACAAAATGGACAATAGAGGGAATGAATTAAAGCCACTGAAGCCCTGCCAAATACAGCAGGGGAAGGGTGGAATAGGGACGAGAGAGAGAACGAGAGAGAGAACGGAGGAGAATTGAGGGGATTCAATATAATCTCAGTAAAATGAAAAAGAAAGGCTTGGTGTTGAATACGTCTGCAATGCCGTCACAGTCAAAACAAATAAAGAGGGGCCACTGTAGAGACACCGCTCAATATGGACTCGCTGGGCAGGGGACTGGCTGTCAGCAGGGAGAGAGGACACAGATTTATACCCATACCGATGAGCCATTACCTCTCCCCTGAATCCTCCGTCTCCCCTCGCCCGCTTGCCTGACGCAGTGCTAAGGAAGAAGAGCATGCCTCCTGCAGAGTAATGTGTCCCTGAAGTTTTGTTAAACCTGGTTATTTACTCCTGCAATGAAATTGCTTCAGTCTAGAAGCAGCGGAATAAAATAAACAGGAACATGAAATAGATCATGCCCTTTGCGAGAAAGCACTGTCAACTACCAAATGGGGATTACTGCTGAAAGATTGGGGTGCAGGCTTTGGATAGGATCGGGCTTTTAGGTAGGTCTGAATGCTAAAGCAGAGGGTGGGACACCGGAAGAGAATCCCATGGGTCACGAACAGATGATCAGAAACTAATCTATGATTCTTAATATTAATAACATCCAAAAGTAGATCCTTGTTAGAAATGGTCTCACACCGTTGAAAAAAGAAAGCCTCCTTCCGAGTTTAGTGAAAGCATGAACTTATCATCATTACAAAGACATCCTCACGCACACCCATAACAAACCGAGTGTACTTATTCTGCAAACAGGGAGATGAATGAGGCAAAATGGCTGTGGATGGCGGCTATGGAAATCTGCTTGAAGGAAGGTCAACGTGATTAAGCTGACATTAATGACAGGTCTACTCTTTCTGTGGGAATGCTCACCGTAGCTGTCTCTAAACCCATTTGTCATTCCACTCCAAATGCTGAAGCATCTGCTTTGAAGTCTCTACCACTAACGCTACATAGAGGTTAAACAGCTTAATGCTGAAGTCAGTTTCACATCTCTCTCTCATGTTGCCTGCATTTTATGTACCCGGGTTATGGCTCCTGGATTTCACAACTCAATTTATCCCAGCTAGTCCTGTAAAAGCTGTCTATATTCTTATTTGCTTTGTATTCGCTGTCAAAGAATAAGAGAGGGGCTTATGGTAAACGAGACCATGACAGACGTTAACCTTCTGATATCTCCCAATGAGGAGGAGGAGTGAAAGCATGTTGGAAGAATGTTTATCTAGCAGGGTACGGGATGCAACGCAGACCTGTGGTGGTGATGCTGCAGCTTATGTCCCACTGCTTTTTTAAATGATGCTTGATCCACTGAGGCCTTTTGAGAGAGGCCAGTCAAAGAGGAGATTGCAGTGACAGCTCCAAAGGGATGCTTTGCATATCTTCCCCTTACTCTAGTAACATTTTGTTTAGCATTTGAGGTCGGCTTCAAAGCTTAGCATCCATCTCTGACTCTGCATGTGTTTGTATGTGGGAGTGAGTCAATAAAAAACTGCACATCTGCATTACCTTGCGTGCACGAGTATGGCTGTCCTTACGTGATTAATATGTACCCGATGGAGGAGGTAAGTGGGGCTCCCGAGTGGCGCAGCGGTTAAAGCACTGCTTCTCAGTGCTAGAGGCGTCACTACAGACCTTAGTTCGATTCCAGGCTGTATCACAGCCAGCCGTGATTGGGAGTACCATAGAGCGGCGTACAATTGGCCCAGCATCGTCCGGGTTATGGTTTGACCGGGGTAGGCCGTCATTGTAATTAACCGACTTGCCTGGTTAAATAAAATATATAGAGAAAAAAGTGCACAGGTGTGCGTGTATGTGTGTGCAAGAGTGTGTCTGTCTTTGTGTGCATTTTCTCATTGCATACCCTGGGGCTCTGTCTCCACCCATGCTGCCTCCCTGGGTTGCCCATGCTGTTTGTTGTTGAGGCTATCAATGGATGCCTCAGGAGCTATTCCCCCCTCTCCTCCTTTATAGATCACTCATTGGACACAGTTTTCTCAGGACACAAATCCTAACCCTCCTTTCAACCCTATAGTGCCCTAGACCTGGCATTTCCGGAAAATGATTAGATTATGGTAGCGCCTAATGTTACAAAAACAAAAGTATTAAAGCATGAATGAAAGGGAAACAGAGAGCTGTTTTCACAGCCAATTTCAGATTGCAGGGTTTAGGGGGGCGGGAGCTGCTAGCAAACGGCGTACAGAGAAAGCAGCCAGGCTCACAGGATGCAAAGCAATTTCACTGTTTGGCAATAGTGTTGTCTCTGTCTGTGGATTAGAGCTGACACGAGAGTGCCTGAGTCATGCTAAATGTAGAACAATCACAGCCTTTTGTTCCTGATCTCGACTCAATCCCTCAGAGAATGATGGAGAGAAGAGAATGGAGATGCATGGGGCTGGAAAATGGCATCAAAAAAGCATATTGCTAATAAACCATTTAAAATGAACACAGAATTACATCACTTTAAGACAACAGATGGATCCTCAAATGAATTGAATATAAACTGGAACCACAGTAATGATATTAAACTAAAGTTAGTGAGTACATTTGGATACGCTTGATTGAAATTTTGAAAAACCACATGGCATTACACTTCAAAATGTACCTGATTGATAGTTGATTACTTTAAAGAAATACATGATATTTCCTCAATTCTATTTTGGAGAGCTAATGTGTGACTTTATATATGAATACAATACACAATGTTATTACAATGTAATACCTTCTCATAAACTGTGTCCTCTTGTAGTCAGACCTCACCTTGGGTCTGAGAATGCTCCCTACTGGCTGAATGATCTCCTGGGCTTTCTCCCTATTGGCTGAGAATTGGCTTGGGCCTGGCAGGAGCTGGCAGGACAGCTCCTGACCCGTCCTTTTCCATGGTCGCCAACAGAAATGCCATCTGGCTGGTGTGAATGATTACCGCGGCAATGGCCATGTGACCTGCGGCCAGCGAGAACCAAGGTCACTCCACTTCCATGCTCTCACTTTCCCTGCCCTGTTTTTACAAAGCTGTGGATGAATCATTCATCTCAGACTATTCTACCACAGAAATCTAGTTCATAGACATGGTATATTTCACAATCCTGTTTGTTGATATTGATAATAGCACTGAAAGGGTGATGGATTAAAAATCTGTCTGTGATCAGAGAGGCATGTCACACTTTGATCTGGAATAGATGATTCATAGCAATGTTCTTTAAAATAGACACCAGGATGGTGAATTGAAATGAAGCGACAATGGAAGGTACTCTGATAATGTAACATGCCATGTGACATGTTTTTATCCTATGGCATCGGTATACCAAAGAGCAAGAATAAACTAAAAGATCTCCCCTGAGCTTCAATTATGTCTCACTTAGTTTATAAGCATATTATTACCATTTGCTGGTGGTGATCTCCAGATATAGATTGCCACTAGTATCCTTTATAAAATGAATTGAATTTCAAATGGTCAATATGCAAATACGACCTTGACAATTATGGAAAATCATGTCATCAAACTAGCAATGCACAAAATATAAGATGATTTTGACCCTGGACAGACATAAATTGCAGCCTAAATGTTATGGTGAATAATTTCTGTCAGTGACAGTTGATTAATAGAATCATTCATAAATGACTGTAGGTATAGAGCTACAATATACACTGAGTGTAGAAGGACACCACCTCTTTCCATGACATAGACTGACCAGGTGAATCCAGGTGAAAAATATGATGCCTTATTGATGTCACTTGTTAAATGTGACTGCAACTCAATATTAGGAAGGTGTTCTTAATGTTTTGTATACTCAGTATATATATATATATATATATATATATATATATATATATATACTGAGTCCTTAATGTTTTGTATAATGTATATATATACTGAGTATACAAAACATTAAGAACACCTTCCTAATATTGAGATGCAGTATATATATATATGTTTTATAGCTATTTCTATAGATTCTAAAGTGTTTTCTTCACTACAGAAACTCCAACATGACTGACATCAACATTGAGATGTTCAATATGTTTCTATTGAATAATATTATTCAGAAACGACATGTTAGACATGTTCTTTTCAACCTTGCATTATAAACATGACGTTTTCAAGTTAAGGTAATGTGCACAAGTACAGTGAAATTCCTTTCTTGGCAGCTCTAAACCCAACAATACACTAATCAATATCAAAGTAGTAGTAAAAAAATAACATAAATTAGAATTACTATGTTACACAGAAGATCAGTGGCCTTCCTCAACGTTGTCATAGATATCTGGATCTTTTTGGTTGGAAATACTTTATTTTGAGCTAATCTTAGCACAAAAGCTTTCAGACCTCGTTCAGGTAGGAAAAATTGAATTTTCTCATTTAATTAGTCTGCTGAAACCTGAAAAGCAGTCCTTACATTGGATATTTGATTCTAACATTGGCCACTAATACAGGGTTGCAGCAAACGAATGATGTTAAAGCATGCTATTTTGTAGGCTAACAGGCAAGATGTGAATGAACCCCTACGTAACACAACACAGCTAAACTCGCCCTTTGGATCCCCGACTACATGAGTAGTCTAGCGATTGGGGGACAGAATAACAATCAGCTCTGATTTCTTCTCCGTAGGCTTTTCCGCAGGACCTGACTTGCCATGCTCCTGTCATTTCTCATGTTACAGAACATCAATCATACGGCAGACAGTGCCCTTGCGCTGGCCGAGGCTGATTTACAAACATTAGCGGGGAATACAATTACACAGTCCTTGCCCGAATAGCCTAGTGCTCACAATGCGGCTTGAGATAAGCGAACCGGGCTGAAAACAGAAAACCTTATTTCGTACTGAGACGCACAGATAGGCGAATTATATCATCAACACTGTGGCTTTTTAGTGATGTCAAGTGTTACCGAAATGTTATTGAAACTGGTTCATTATAAATGCTATAACATATGCTACATAGGAAGTCAGCAATATATTGTGAAACTATTTGTCAATTTACTAGACAAGTTTGTAAAACCGACTGGATCATTGACAACTTTGTGATAACCAAGTCAAAATATGGGCTGTCTATTTTGTAAAAACATCATTCAGATGTCTGACTATTGATCATTGAACACGCTTTGCATTTAGCCTGCATCTATAGTCTACACACTATAATCATTTTACACGCATGTTACAACGCGCACCACCGGAATGACCAATAGCCTAAATAGCCTACATGATAACATCATATGTAGACTAAACCTATCTTCTAGTTTTCTGATTGGGCTATAGTCTAAAAGAGAAATAACAAACAGACAATCAATTAGCCTGGTTTATATTGCTTGAATAAGCGATCAAGATCATTAAGCAGATGAACAGAAAAAAACTTTCATCAATCTAATTGTGCAAACAAAGTTGATTTATATAAAAAACGAAAGACAACATTTTTTTTATCATACATAAAAAATAAAGTAGAACCAAATGTCGCTAAAGAGATGCAGTAGAATGCACGACCATCATGTACTCATAGAATAAAACATTAAGCTGGTAAAAAGTTACGTCCTCGGAGCTAAATTCATGAGGGCATAAAAAGTTTCCGTTCTCTATCTACACCACGATGAGCACTATAAAGAAATAATCGTATAAAAAATATAAGGGTTAAATCGGTGATGTTGATCCCAGCGGTGAACGCAGAGCGAAGGCTATACAGTGCGCCTGTGCTACTCTATGGTCGGTGCTCCATCGCTGATCAATGATTGAACTGAACAAAGGCAGAAGAGGATCAATTTCTAATAACTATCAATGCAACGCCGCCGATTTCTTTCTCCATTCGTCCACAGTTTACACATTTCACATAATTGTAAAGTACATAATGTTATATGAACAAATATAACCAGAAGGGTAAAGGATAACACTAACCTGAAGCCGCCGTAGATTAAATTTCTTCCAATATTGAAACATCGATCCCACATCGGCGGCCATCTTGGGGATATTGAAGAGATTTTTTTCAGCGGCTGCAATAAATATGTGGGCTGGATTTCCCTCGCTAACAACGTTTACGATAAGGCTACTCGTTCTACTTGAACAAAAATAATAATGAACACATGAACGTCCACTGAACTAACACAAATATGTTTGTTAAAAAGCAGTGATATCTCGGTGGACCCCGAGTGCTCTTTTCTACATTAAAAAAAAATTATATCCATGCATTTGTGCAGTCCCGGATATTAAACTGGACAATTGCACTTGATTTTGGTTTGGCAAAGTTATCAATACTGACGTAAGGGGTTGACCACAGCCGTCTGGAAAATGGGAAGAGAACAACAATGTGACCTATGCATATTGTGTTTATGGAAATCCGTCTACAATGAATAAAACAGTTGCGTCCATATCTTGAGTCCTAAATACTAGTAGGCTACACAGCAAAGTCTACCTCTATGTATGTTTACACCTCTCCTTCCATTAGCTTATGCTACAAATAACAGTGAATGGGTAGACTAGGCTATGCACTAAAAAATCTAAACCCATGAAGTGCATTTGTATTTCATCAGAAGCAAGCGGCGCAGATCGTAACCATTGCGAATGCATCCACCTACGCTGGTGAACGAATACAAAAATGTTTACTCTGTGACCATGTTAAATTATGACCATGTCAAAATGTGAAATAATACTGCAAAACTGCTTATATAGTTTGCCGAATTTGAAATAATAACTTCATAATAACTTTAACTAACCTTCCACAGTCTTAACTTTGATAAATTATTCCTACATATAGGCCTATTGCTGCCACCGATTATATATATTTCACATTTCCATACAAATATGTTTTTTATTATAAATATTAAGTCATATGTGAAAATGAATGGATCAATCTAACAACTGGCTCTATATTTGATCTCTGAACAGTTGCTGGTGTATGGTGGGTTAACTGGGTCTCAGAAGAAGTGGGTAGGCCTATAATGCAGGCATAGACAAAATACAAGTAGGCCTATCTAACTGGGATACATACTGGTAAAAACAAAGGCATAGAGTGCATTGTAAAGTATTCAGACCCCTTAACTTTTTCACATTTTGTTATGTTACAGCCTTATTTTAAAATGGATTAAATACATGTTTTTCCTCATCAATCTACACAAAAATACCACATCATGACAAAGAGAAAACAGGTCTTTAGAAATGTTTGCAAATGTATAAAAATTGAAAACAGAAATACCTTATTTACATAAGTATTCAGACCCTTTGCTATGAGACTCAAAATTGAGCTCAGGTGCATTTTCATTCATCATCCTTTCAGTTGTTTCTACAACTTGATTGGAGTCCACCTGTGGTAAATTCAATTGGCTGGACATGATTTGGAAAGGCACAAACCTGTCTATATAAGGTCCCATAGTTGACAGTGCATGTCAGAGCAAAAAACAAGCCATGAGGTCAAAGGAATTGTCTGTAGAGCTCCGAGACAGGGTTGTGTCTAGGCACAGATCTGGGGAAGGGTACCAAAAAATGTCTGCAGTATTGAAGGTCCCAAAGAACACAGTGGCTTCCATCAAATTTGGAACCACCAAGACTCTTCCTAGAGCTGGCCGCTCAACCAAACTGAGCAATCGGGGGAGAAGTGCCTTGGTCAGGGAGATGACCAAGAACCAAATGGTCACCTGACAGAGCTCCAGAGTTCCTCTGTGGAGATGAGAGAACCTTCCAGAAGGACAACCATCTCTGCAACACTCCACCAATCAGGCCGTTATGGTAGACGGAAGCCATTCCTCAGTAAAAGGTACAGGACAGCCTGCTTGAAGATTGCCAAAAGGCACCTAAAGACTCTCAGACCATGAGAAACAACATTCTCTGGTCTGATGAAACCAACATTGAACTCTTTGGCCTAAATGCCAAATGTCACGTCTGGAGGTAACCTGGCACCATCCCTACGGGGAAGCATGGTGGTGGCAGCATCATGCCGGACTGATGTTTTTCAGCGTCAGGGACTGGGAGACTTGTCAGGATAGAGGGAAAGATGAACGGCGCAAAGTACAGAGAGCTCCTTGATGAAAACCTGCTCCAGAGCACCAAGGACCTCAGACTGGGGCGAAGGTTCACCTTCCAACAGGACAAAGACCCTAAGTACACAGCCAAGACAACACAGGAGTGGCTTCAGGACAAGTCTCTGAATGTCATTGAGTGGCCCAGCCAGAGCCCGGACTTGAACCCGATCAAACATCTCTGGAGAGACCTGAAAATAGCTGTGCCACGACACTCACCATCCAACCTGACAGAGCTTGAGAGGATCTGCAGAGAAGAATGGGAGACACTCCCCAATTACAGGTGTGCCAAGCTTGTAGCTTCATACCCAAGACGACTCAAGGCTGTAATCGCTGCCAAAGGTGCTTCAACAAAGTACTGAGTAAAGGGTGATATTTCAATATTTTAATTTTAATACATTTGCAAAAATGTCAAAAAAATGATTTTTCCTTTGTCATTATGGGCTGTTGTGTGTAGATTGATGAGGGTTAAAAACTATTTAATACATTTTAGAATAAAGCTGTAACATAACAAAATGTGGAAAAAGTCAAGGGGTATGAATACTTTCCGAATGCACTTTATGGGAAGCACTTCGTACCCTACCTAAAAAAAAGCATATGATTGATGTTATTGACAAACTGACACAAATGCTCTAAAAAGTCCCCTTAGGGTTTAAAAGGTGAACGTGCTTATAAAGTCAATTACTGGATTAGGGTCTGAATTTTGATTACATTAGGAATTAATGTACGGTATCTGAGGGGTTACAAAAGTGTGTATTAACATACTGTTCTTCAGTGGTAGCCTACTTTTGAAGAACACAGCTAGACACAAGTACAACGAACAGGAAAGTGATATACCATGCAGGCATTCATGTTCATCATCTTTGAAACACAGTTTTATTTCACATATAAATTCCATGGTGACAACTCTGGTCAATCTGCCCCTGGTTACACGAAGAGGTTTGTTAGCCCAGTGAGGCTGCAGACATATTTAATAACATACAGTAATTTATTTATTTCCATCTTACTTGACCCTCTGCACACCATAGACTCAATATTGTCAATATTTTATAGTGGTGATGATGGTGGTGGTTCTTATACCAACTCTGTACTTCAAACAAATCATTTCCCTCCACCATTAAAACCACACCGTATTCAGAGAAAAACTGGGCTTGAACAAGACCAGTTTTGGTGTTGTCTGCACACCCCCATCCCTCAAGGCAATACGTACATACATGATAATCTGGAGCCATGTGAAATCACAAATATAGGCAGAAGCCATTGACTCAGGCCACTGTGATATACATCATAATGCAGTTGATGTACATCATACATGCCTTATAAAACGATTGTGAAGGGAAATAATATGCACATACTGTCATACTTCAGCAACTTGTAGTTTATTACAATCTAAACCATATATAAGGGAGAAATGTCATATACTCATACCAGACAGAAAACACCTAGGGGGAATTCTGAAGGAAGTTTATTAAAAGTTTCAGTATTATTGCGTTTTATTGGTGGCTCGAGGGTGGCAATGAGATGCAAGCCTCATATGAAAATAATAACATCTTAGTTAGCTGTGATTTATCTGGAAACAACATTCAAATCAGAGTTGATATGGAAGACAATTTCATGCCAGGGTTGTGGCCACAATAATCCCACTGGGCTGTGTTTTATGTAAATATGTTGTCATCCAAGGTTGACTGAACAATGCGGCGTTTACAGATTTAATTCTCAAGCCTATCGATCAATCACCTGAGCGAGTAGGCTCACACATGCTATTTGGTCATGTTTTGAGTTGTTTTATGTACATGTGCAGTGAATGGTGACCAACCAATATTGACAGGTACAGGAATAGATGCAGATGATGTCCACTTCTATTACATGGGTATCAAATGCAGTAGGTCGAGTAGAAGAGATTATCAAATTGAAGACGAACCCGAAGAAATGTACTGTATCAGTGGCTCCTTTTCAAAGACCAAGTTCAACTTGGTTTGACACATTGAAAGATGAGCTGCTAGCACTGCCTACTGGACAACATGGGTAAATGGTTTTCAAAGCCAAGGCAGTTGTATCCATTGCCACAGTATAGAGCATGTTAATTAACAGTCACAATTTGAGCCATCCCTTCCACTGTTAATAACCCAAAGAGATGAGACGACTTGGACTACAGAGAAGGGTGAAGGCAACTAACAAGTTTAAAGAGAATGACATAAAAACATCCATGTAATGCCACTGAGAATGTTACATTTCTTCCTAGGGGAGAGCCTGAGGTGCAGTAGCTTGAGTGTTCTGGAGTATGGTGAAACAGAAACATTGCAGGTAAGTGTGTTTTCAGGGCAAAATAAGGACATTATGTTCACGTTTAATGACAAGGGTCCAATTTAGTGTAACGTTTTCTCTATTGATGTTCACTCCAAAATTCTCCTCCTGGTCCACAAATCCCTAAATGGTATCGGACCTGCCGACCTGTCAGATCAAGTGTATAGGGGTACCCACATAAGTGTATAGGGGTACCCACGTTGCTGGAGATTAGAAGTTCTGGTGAGAGGAGGGCGGGTCAAGATTGCCATGGTCAGAGTAGCACAGAAGGTGTCTATGCTGAGGCAGTGATGAGAGTAGTAGATTAATATGGGTCCAGGGCGAGGGTCCTAAGAGGTTCCATGTGTGATAGGAATAACATGTGCTTCAATAAGGTTGGCTTCTTAGCATTCATAAGCATGGTTACCTGTACCGCAGAAATGGAATGTAAATCACACAAAATAGATGTTGATGTGGCCGCTGCAGAGAAGTACTTGGGTGTACAAGATTTTACTGCTGAGGAGTTACAAGGTGTGTTGAACGATAGTGTCCCGTCCTCCCATGCAGCCAGCCTGGTGTAGGATCAGATAGGGCCAAGTAGTGGAATAGTGGTGAGGTTTTAATGGGTGTAGGGTTAGTTGGTAGGGCAATTTTTCTTTCCTTCCCTTCCCTTTTTGTGTCACCCAAAAAAATGAATCATGTAATAATGTGTGTAATGAATTCACAACCCAGAACAGTAGGCGGAAAAACAGATAAGAGAAATGCATGAGTAGGGAGGCCGCCTCACACTCCAGTACAGTAGGTGGCGATGTATACACCGCCAAAATGTGTGATCCGCCAATACAAATGTAAAAGAGAAGTAGAATCAGAGGAAGTGATATGTTTCAGTAAAATTTGATTTTTTTTATAGCGTTTATAGAAATGGTTGTCAACTGTACTGCAGGGATGTCGCAGAAAATGTAGGTTGTGGTGGCAGTTTCAGAGGTATTTGGGTGTAGGAGACTTGACGTCAGAAGAGTTACAGGGTGTCCCGTCCTTTTAGGCTGTTGGCCTGAGGTAGGACTAGATATATTCACATAGTGGGTGGTGGGTTTTTAGTTCGTGTAAGGTTAGATGGTAGGGTATTTATTATTATTTTAAACGAAGTACATGGGAATCATACTCCAGTCTAGTAGGTGGCGGTAATGCAACATTTATTGGATACCAATCGCCATTAAACCTCAGAAGAAAAAGAAGAATCAGAGGGCATTGCTAACGGCTAACGTGGATTTTGTCCCGATATACGGCTAATATTAGGCGTTGTTTTTGGAAATTTGTTTAAAACAAAGATGTTGAAGTAGGTGGTAAGGTATAGAATAACGTTGTAAGATAACCAATAACAGGGTATAATTTCTACACGTTTTTGTTTTTGGAACCAGTAATTTCGCGAAGCGAATTAATCGTAGCTAACGTTACTTAGCTAGTAACCAGCACTAGATTTTGCACTTTGCACTGCTCACTCAGGCCTTTTTTTCTGCGTCGCCATGGCCGATGTTGATAAACTCAATATAGACAGTATCATCCAGCGTCTTTTAGAAGGTAAGGAGTCTACACCATGTAACGTTATTGCTGCAGTAATATTATCTGTTCACTTTGTTAAGATAGATGACTGTAGGCTAGTTTTAGCTAGCTAACTTCGTTAGCTGTTGATGTCGCATGTAGACTGTATATTTTAGCTAACGTTAGTTACTAGTTAGTGCATGATGTTGTTGCCATAGTAGTTAGATAATTTTTAACGTCAAACTAGTTAACCAGCTAGCCGTATAAACTCAACTCCGCGATTTACGATGGAGTTGATCGGCGACTAGTATGGGCTGACGAGTTCCGATGTCAAATAAAATTATGTATTTATTTTTACTATACCGAGGCAGCCGATAGTGGGCGCTAGATCTGCACTATTGTTTTGATGTGCTCAGCCGGTAATGCACTCGTGTCCCCCCTTGACCATCTCGTACAAAAGCATTCTCCATTCAGGCTGCAAAGTCAAAGTCATACGTTTTATTAAGACTGTACACATATTTGTCCAGTTTATTTTCCGACGCGCAGCAATTTAAAGCTAGTTAAGGAATGAAATGTGCTTTTGTACGAGCCGGTCCACGGGGGACATGAGTGTATTAATTACCGACTGGGCAGGCACATCAATTATTTTTGATTGCGCAGATCTAGCGCCCAATATCGGCTGCCTAGTCTACAAAAACGACGGATTTCAGCACCCAAATAGCCCGCATTTACACAGGACAAGGTCCATCGTAAATCGTTTAGTCAGTGGTGCCTGGAGAAGTGGGTATACTCAAATTTTGCCAAAAATGTCCCAAATGACCCGCCCAGTGAAGGAAAGTTGTGGAGAAATTCGGACAGTGAACACGACTTACAGTTGAAGTCGGAAGTTTACATACACTTTAACCAAATACATTTAAACTCAGTTTCACAATTCCTGACATTTAATCCAAATAAACATGTTCTGTCTTAGGTCAGTTAGAATCACCACTTTATTTTAAGAATGTGAAATGTCAGAATAATAGAGAACGATTTATTTCAGCTTTTATTTCTTTCATCGCATTCCCAGTGGGTCAGAAGTTTACATACACTCAATTAGTATTTGGTAGCATTGCCTTTAAATGGTTTAACTTGGGTCAAACGCTTCGAGTACCCTTCCACAAGCTTCCCACAATAAGTTAGGTGAATTTTGTCCTGTTCCTCCTGACAGAGCTGGTGTAACTGAGTCAGGTTTGTAGGCCTCCTTGCTCTCACACACTTTTTCAGTTCTGCCTACAAGTTTTCTATGGGATTGAGGTCAAGGCTTTGTGATGGCCACTCATTACCTTGACTTTGTTGTCCTTAAGCCATTTTGCCACAACTTTGGGTCATTGTCCATTTGGAAGACCTATTTGCGACCAAGCTTTAACTTTCTGACTGATGTCTTGAGATGTTGCTTCAATATATCCACATCGTTTTCCGTCCTCATGATGCCATCTATTTGGGGTTGTGCACCACTCTCTCCTGCAGCAAAGCACCCCCACAACATGATACTGTCACCCCTGTGCTTCACGGTTGGGATGGAGTTCTTCAGCTTGCAAGCCTCTGCCGTTTTCCTCCAATCATAACGATGGTCATTATTGCCAAACAGTTCTATTTTTGTTTCATTGGGTTTTGGAGCAGTGGCTTCTTCCTTGCTGAGCGGACTTTCAGGTTATGTCGATATAGGACTCGTTTTACTGTGATATAGATACTCTTTTACCCGTTTCCCCCAGCATCTTCACAAGGTCCTTTGCTGTTGTTTTGGGATTGATTTGCACTTTTCAAACCAAAGTATGTTCATCTCTAGGAGACAGAACGCGTCTCCTTCCTGAGTGGTATGGTGTTTGTACAGATGAACGTGGTACCTTCAGGCATTTGGAAATAGCTCCCAAGGATGAACCAGACTTGTGGAGGTCTACAATGTTTTTTCTGAGGTGTTTGCTGATTTCTTTTGATTTCCCTATGATGTCAAGCAAAGAAGCACTGAGTTTGAAGGTAGGCCTTGAAATACATCCACAGGTACACCTCCAATTGACTGAAAGTATGTCAAATATCTTATCAAAAGCTTCTAAAGCCAGGACATAATTTTCTGGAATTTTCCAAGCTGTTTAAGGCACAGTCTACTTGGTGTATGTAAACTTCTGAACCACTGGAATTGTGATACAGTGAGTTATAAGTTAAATAATCTGTTTGTAAACAATTGTTGGAAAAATGACTTGTGTCATGCACAAAGTAGATGTCCTAACCAACTTGCCAAAACTATAGTTTGTTAACAAGAAATTTGTGGAGTGGTTGAAAAACGAGTTTTAATGACTCCAACCTAAATGTAGGTCATGTAGGTCATTTTAGGTCATGTACTCCGACTTCAACTGTACATGACCTAAAATTAGTCAGACCAACCCAAGCTGTACTGTGCAAGTATGCTAATAGTAGGCCAACTGTTGAAATTAATACATTAGTCTGTCAATAGTCTGATATAATTTTTTCAGGTTTTCGGTCTCACATCCAATTTTGTTGTTTTTCTATTAAAAAAGTAAGTCAACAACAATGCTTAAACCACATCAGGAGATTACTTTTGAGTTCTGGGAAACATCTAAGATTGCTCTTTAATTCAACTGTGCGGCACTTAGCACTGTTTGGTACGCAGTGTTTGCGAAACAAATGGCCACTGGATAGATGCAAATAATCATGATATAATTCTGCCAGATAGGCATAGGCTACATTATGGCTAGTTAACATTTAATTGAGAAGTGAAAGCATCCCTATATTTTTCCTGTTCCTTAATTGATTGAAACCTGGCCATTTGACTTCATTTTATGAGGCATGCCTTGCTTCAAATTAGCCTATAGCCAAAGTCCTACCAATAGAAATGTGAAGGCAATTATTTTATGAAGACTTCCTCATGTGCTGTTCTGTTGTTTTACAAATTAAGTTAATTTCATTGTCTAGCAGCTAAATGCATTATCGTAGTCATATTAGCAACACATGATAGATGATGCTTCTTTAGAGATCCCCTCTTTCAAAATCTCTCCATGAAACTGGAGCATTTGCGCATAGGCCTACCTACCTTTGTGTGCACATTGCTGCCATTTAATGTGAGAAATAAGTTTCTCTCCCGAGTGGCGCTGTGGTCTGAGGCACTGCATCGCAGTGTTGAGGCGTCACTACAGCCTGGTGTTCGAGCCAGCTGTGCACGGGAGCCCCATAGGGCGGAACACAATTGGCCCAGCGCCATCCAGGTTAAGGAAGGGTTTGGCTGGGCGGCTCTCCTTGGCTCATCGTTCTCTAGCGACGCTTTGACTGTGTGCCTGCAAGCTGACTTCGGTCGTCAGTCGAACGGTGTTTCCCTGACACATTGTTGTGGCTGGCTTCCAGGTTAAGTAAGCAGTGTATTAAGAAGCGGCTTGGCGGGTCATGTGTCAGAGGAAGCATGTTTCGACCTTCGCCTTTCCCGAGCCTGTTGGGGAGTTGTAGGGATGAGACAAGATCGTAACTACCAATTTGATAAATTGGGCAGAAAATCTAAATGAATTAATAGAAAGATGATAGTTTATCAACATTTTAAGCTAAACATTCTGATCTGTTCAGCACCCTTATTAATTGATACAGCGTATACCTCCACTACACTGATATGCATCGTGGGGATTAAGAAGTGAGTATACTCAATGCTCACAATAAAAGTGGGTATAAGGTCTGTGCCTGCATATACCCTCCACTACACCATTGAGTTTAGTCGGCTAGTTAACCAGCTAAACTAATTAGTTTGTCCTGGTCGTCACATTTCAAAATGTTCAGTCAAATTAGCTAGTTGCCTAACGTTTCTTTAGCTACATGGTCCATGGCACTGTCCCAGCTATCTGCCCAGTCAGGGAAAGATGAAGTCAATAACATGAGTAATCTGATATGATTGTCATCACTCACTCCCCCATCCAGAAGACATTAACAAGATATGGTGGCAATGAGCATGACGGCAAACTAAGTAGATATATTTGCTTGTAGATTAATCTGAATTTTCTTTTTTATAGTCAGAGGAGCAAAACCTGGTAAGAATGTGCAGCTGCAGGAGAATGAGATCCGAGGATTGTGCCTCAAGTCCAGGGAGATCTTTCTCAGCCAACCTATCCTTCTGGAGCTTGAAGCCCCCCTCAAAGTCTGTGGTTAGTAACCATCGCTATTTTGTGAAAATATGTTAAACGGTCTTCTATCCCCTTAGACCCAGTGAGGGCTGTGTGTACTATAGCTACATCTTGAAGTTGTTTGTTTTCTGCAGGTGACATCCATGGGCAATATTACGACTTATTGAGGCTGTTTGAGTATGGGGGCTTCCCTCCTGAGAGCAACTACCTATTTCTGGGAGACTATGTGGACAGAGGGAAGCAGTCTCTGGAGACCATCTGTCTGCTTCTAGCCTACAAAATCAAATACCCGGAGAACTTCTTCCTGCTGAGGGGAAACCATGAGTGTGCCTCCATCAACAGAATATATGGATTCTATGATGAGTGTGAGTGATGTGTGGGGATGTTGTAATAATTATAGTCCTGCACTCTGACAAAGTATGGCATTTGTATCTACATCGGTAGCATTTTGTTATAAATTCCTGTCATATGCATTGCCTAGCTTATGATCATCCTAACGTGCTATTATTATTATTCTAGGTAAAAGAAGGTACAACATCAAGCTCTGGAAAACATTTACAGATTGTTTTAACTGCCTCCCTATCGCTGCCATTGTTGATGAGAAGATCTTCTGTTGCCATGGAGGTATGTTGCTTTTTAGTTGTCCTAAAATAAATTAAGAGAATTAAGTGCACCTACCGCCTACAGCTAAACAATAAATAGGAGTACAAGGCTTTATTGTTGGCTTTTCTACAGAAATGCTTCTACATCTGCATTGCTTGCTATTTGCGGTTTTAGTCTGGGTTTCTGTACAGCACTTTGTGACATAGGCTGATGTAAAAAGGGCTTTATAATAAATTTGATTGATTTGGTGATTGTCTAGGAAGTCCTTGACTGTTGGTGACCACTGCTCTAAGACATTGCTATGATATTGAGGAATGTTATTTGCTTTTATTCAAATTGTTCTTCCTGTCCTTGAAATTTTTACACAAGTTCTGAATGAAATTGACCTCATTCCGGTTGTTCATCTGTATTAATCTTCTTCTGTGTCTCTCAGGGTTGTCACCCGACCTCCAGTCCATGGAGCAGATCCGGCGTGTCATGCGGCCCACCGACGTCCCTGACCAGGGCCTCCTGTGTGACCTGCTCTGGTCTGATCCAGACAAGGATGTCCTTGGCTGGGGAGAGAACGACAGGGGCGTCTCATTCACCTTTGGATCAGAAGTGGTGGCAAAGTTCCTGCACAAACATGACTTGGATCTGATCTGTCGCGCCCATCAGGTATGTTGTCTACAAACCGGTAACTGCAAAAATAAATAAAACGGCAACATGAAGTGTCTTAATTGGGCGTTGGGCCACCACGAGCCAGAACAGCTTCAATGCACCTTGGCATAGATTCTGTAACTCTCTATTGGAGGGATGCGACACCATTCATCCACAAGAAATTCCATAATTTGGTGTTTTGTGGATGGTGGTGGAAAGCGCTGTCTCGGGCACCGCTCCAGAATGTTCAATTGGTTGAGATCTGGTGGCTGAGAGTGTCATGGCATATGGTTTTCATGCTCATCAAACCATTCAGTGACCACTCGTACCCTGTGGGTGGAGGCATTGTCATCCTATGGGGGCATGGCTATGGTAGCCAAAATAATAGCCTGCCCAGCATTTCTATACATGACCCTAAGCATGATGTTTATTGCTTAAAGACATGCTCCGGAACTTTGGCAACTAGTAGGTATTTTTTAAGCCTCATGCTTTGTGCTGATGTGTCAGTGTGCAGTTTATAATCAATGAGCAGAATTACTGTTTTACCTCAATTAGCCACGAAATCCCTAGTTTGAAAGCAACTCTTTACTGGACACTGCAGTGCTATTTGCCCTACATTTTCCCCCACGTGGGCCAGCCAAGTAGCAATTCGAGTTCCAGACAATAAGCTTCAGCCCCTCGCCATTTGAGTGACAGCTGGCAAGATGCACAAACTGCAGGCCGAGAGAGAAGTGATGTGCACATAATCTGCACATATGTGACGAGAATCTCTAACTCAGAAACCATACCTGCTTTAAATATACTTCGTATCCTTCATTTACTCAAGTGTTAATATTATTTTGGAAGTAACCTGTAAAGTCAGTCGTGTTCCGATCAGTGCTGATTAGGGCTGTCTC
Source organism: Oncorhynchus keta (assembly GCF_023373465.1). Classification (NCBI taxonomy): domain Eukaryota; kingdom Metazoa; phylum Chordata; class Actinopteri; order Salmoniformes; family Salmonidae; genus Oncorhynchus; species Oncorhynchus keta. The sequence goes on along the minus strand of NC_068445.1, from coordinate 12,869,561 downwards.
CGACAAAAACATTTCTTAAAAATCTGACCAATCAATTGGTCTAAATTTTTTAATTGATTTTTCCATATAGACACACCCTATGTTTTAATCAAATCAACTATATGTAGGCTACTGACCTTATCTGATGATTTAAACACTGATTTTAAAAAATACAAATAACTAAAGAGGGAGCCAGAGATAAATATAGCTTAACCAGAAGGAAAAAACCCTGTTCCTGACCCGTTGCTGTCCTTCGCAGATTCTGCCCTTATGCTTCTGAATTTGTGGGTAATAGGCAACACCTCCTTTTCCATTTGGAGTGCCAAGTTATCGTACCAATTCTACTGATCTGCATGCGTGGCAGTTATGATTTTTATATTCACATTTTTGTGGAACAGTTTCATTTAATTTATAATCATCTTCATATCTCTAAATCAATGTCATGTGGTTAATCAAAATGATATCTAAATGAAAATGATACAAATCTAAAAGTAACTTCTATTGCCAATATGTAAAAATAGCCTACATAAAGCCAACAAATAGAATAATTTGCAGCTCGCAGGTAGAAAATATTTTTATAAAAATATTCTATAAATCACATTGGCTAAGCATAGCATATTAACTTGGTCCAGCCTAAGCTCATGCTAGCAAATTTGCAACATTGTATAAAATATTCTGGGCCCTCAGTTTCCCGAGCCAGTGAGCTCCTGACAGACACATAGTTGTAGGCCATTTTCGCAGGGGATAAGAAGTAATCAGATAGGCCTATTTTATGACGTTTCCACCGGATCAGGGCATGACATTTTCTTCCCCCCCCTTTCATGGTTATCGAAAGGGAGAGAGCTGGAATGTTTTTCCCAGGAACTATTGTCATTCTCAATGGATGTAAAAACATACTTTTTTACTTGCTGTTTGAGGCAAAGAAAAAATTACTTTGAGAAGCTCCACAGTGATCCTGAGTTAAGACAATCAGAAATGGTATCAGATCCCCAAATGGTCTACATTTGCGCGCAGGCCATGTAGCCTAGGCCTACTTCTATGCGTAATTAGGTCCTTACTCAAGATTGACAGGAGCACTCCAAACAAAACACACAGAATAAATTGACAACTCGTAAATGGAATAAAATAAACCAAAACTTGTTTCACAAACGTAGCCTAGGTTGTGCGCTCTGCAAACAACGTGTCCACTCTGACAACGAGAACGGTAAGACTGTAATAATAATATATTGAATGCATATAACAGAAATTACCTTAGGCAAACATTTGTTATTTATTTTTTATTTGACCTTTATTTAACTAGGCAAGTCAGTTAAGAATAAATTCTTACTTTCAATGACAGCCTAGGAACAGTGAGTTAACTACCTTGTACAGATTTTGTACAGATTTTTACCTTGTCAGCTCTGGGATTCGATCTTGCAACCTATCGGTTACTAGTCCTCTAACCACTAGGCTACCTGCCACCCCTTGTGGATTAGAACAGTAAATGTACTACTGGTGTGCCATCCCCGCGGCCTCAAATGGATTAGTCCGCTCAAACAGGCCTGAATCAGACTGGTGTCTTGTGTGCCATAAAAACGATATTTATTTGCCACTGCTCGACTAAAGAAAATCTTGGTCGACCAACAGCATATTGACCAAACAATGGACCAGTCGACTCAATGGGGTCAGCCCTAGTACTGATAGTCTGGTGAGGAATTTGTTTTTATTTCAACCGAACTGTAATCAATGCTCTCTTTTTCCGGTAGGTTGTGGAGGACGGCTATGAGTTCTTTGCAAAGCGACAGCTTGTGACTTTATTCTCAGCACCAAACTACTGCGGGGAGTTTGACAATGCTGGTGCCATGATGAGTGTGGATGAGACTCTCATGTGCTCGTTTCAGGTGAGGGATATTTCAATCATGAATGTGCTCCATCTTAACACAGGCATGTAAATGTCTCAGTGATTGTATTACTACTGTAGTGTATATGTTAAAGGGAAATTTTAAAATGTTTCATCTTCATATTCATCTCCATCTCCAGCACCACCTCAACATTGACATATGTGAAAATGGCACATTTCTATGTTTTGTAGTAAAAGATAAAGGAAGATGTTTCCAGTGACGACATCGATGTGCATCATGTGATTTTAACCACTTATGTGTAGTCATTGCTTACTAATTGGTTGATGTCACTGGAAACATGTATCTTCCTATATTTTTTTACTACAAAACAGAAATGCACTGTTTTCACATGTTGATGTTGCAGTGGTGCTGGCGATAACAAATGTAGAAATGTCCTTTTAAAGTTATGACCAGTCTTGTCATTATGTCAAACTGTACAATGTGTAGACTATTGCAGTGGGCAAAAAATAATCTTAATTGGATTACTTGTATTCATTCCACTTGTAGATTTTGAAGCCAGCCGAGAAGAAGAAGCCAAATGGCAGCCGTCCAGTCACACCCCCACGGAACATGGTCACCAAGCAAGGCAAGAAATAAGGTGGCATGAGCTTCCCGTTCTGCTTTCGTCTGTTGCATCTGAAGGGTTGGTTGCCCTTTGCTGCCAATACTGAAAAGATACCCACTCCAACCTGATGAAAGCGGAATGTTTTGTTGTTTTGTCCACAAGGGTAAATGGATGTCACCATGAAAACCTCAGGGGTTTTGCACTCCATTGCAACTAGTCTTTGCCACATGACTGTTCAATCAGGAACAATGTAACAATATGGCTAATAATGCACAGAAATGCCTTGTTTGAAGCTGTGCGCAAATTTTCCAATTTCTTCATTTCATGTCATCAATTTCTGTCGTCACCTGTTTCTCACTGTCAATAATTAAATTAATGGTTCTTAAACAACTATGGAAATATTACATTTAGACATTTAGATGTTTATTTCGGTATAACTTGTTTTATCATAGGACATTGAATCCGCACTCTGCGCCTGCATCCTCACCATTTTTAAAGTATTGTGCTGAATTTAAATGAAGAAATAAAACATTCTTGTAATGTCTAAGTCTTTCTAATAAACTTTTAGCACATTTGAGGGGGAAATTGGCATTTAAATTGTATTTATTTGAGAATTGAGAAGCTCAACATTGATTTAATTACTCTCATATATTGTGTACTACTAGAAGTGATGTGAAAGATATGGTAAAGTTGCATAAAGATGATATGCAGTCCAGTACTATAAAAATTATATACTATACACAGTCACAAATTATTACAAAACAAGCAAACATATTTTTTTCTCTGCAAAACCCACTTGACTTTTTAGTGTCACGGGCAACATTAGAAGTACGGTATGAAAAGGTCACTGGGTCACACTCGAGGCTGTTTGCCTCCAAGTTGACATTGGCCTTTACTGCCACAAGGGGTGTCGTAAAATCCATCAGAATCCTCGCAAGGCGTAGAAGTAATGTTTTTCTGCTACACATTTAAGTTTCATAAACCTGAAATTTAATTATTCGAAGGGGATGCTTTTTTCAAAAGTAAACATTTATTAAAAAACAAAAGTCATGGATGATTTTCAGGGTTAGAAGAACTGAGGAAACTCAAATTGTGTAAAAAGATGTGACGTCAGCCCAGTCACAAGACCACAGAGCAGATCACTCTGGCTCGCTCCCCCAGCATGTTTCAGAAATGTGGTAGGTTGTTCTACAGGCACGATGGCTGCAACGAACTCCGAACTTCTCTGGGAATCTGGACTTGTGATATCCTTCGAATTACGGAGCAGTTGTTACTGATTTGGCAATAACTACTGTAATAAACTAAATACATTATAAGTATCGTCTGGGCTGGCGCGCTGGTTTGTTTTGTTTCTGCGTGGCGAATGTTAACGTTAGCTAGCTAACTAAGCAGTACAGTATCACGATTGTGACATTGGAGCTAATATAGCTAGCTAACACCTAAGTTGTTTCTAGCTTGGTACTCAGTATAGTGGGAGCTGGTGTGTAGGTGATGTTCTCCGTACTTTCATACGGTAGACTGGTTGCCAGAGCAGTAATTGGCGGACTCTCTCAAACGGATAGCCGCGACTACAGCCTGGTAACAGCAAGCTGCGGGTTTGGGAAGGATTTTCGGAAGGGTATCTTGAAGAAAGGGATGTGCTACGGCGACGACGCTTGCTTCATTGCCCGACATAAATCTGCCGATGTTTTGGGTGAGTAAACAATGCCCGGCATTGACAACTATTTTATAACGTGATGATATAACCGGCCTGGTTGTTTAGCTGGCTAACTAACATGCCAGACAGCGCACCTTTGCTAGTTACAGTAGCTAGTTTGCCTTAACTACGTTTTGTAGAGTATCAAACAATAACAAACCAGGGACACTTAGCATGGACTGTATTTTGTTTGATCATGTTGCACAATACGCTAACTAGGTTGTCATACTATTGGCTTAGTTTCAAGCCAAGAAAATACAATTACATTTGGGAAACCCTGTCCTAGAGGTCAGAGCTGCCTGTAGTCGTTTGATAATTGTAGTGATAGGGGGGCAGCCATAACCAAACGGTAACCAGTATGTACACATTAATAAATAGATTAGAAAGATGAACATTGAGAACGTCTTTCTTTCTTGTTTTTCACTATACCTAGGCTACAACCAATCAGTCCCAGACAGACTTCATTTTTCATTCACACTTTACCCCATGTCAGAACTTATGGTGTACCTACCTGGTCCTGGACCTCAGAAGGTCACTATGTTACAAAACGTTCAGATATTAATGTAGTGTAGAACAGACATGATCCTCTGCCTTGTAAAATAAGGAACAGGCTCAACACTAAATAACAGCACATTCAATCAGTAGCATTCTAGCCCAGTTCATACAAGTACGACAAACACAATTGTACCTCCTGATCCCCACCAAGACTGATGATTGGTGTCTCAGATTTGACATAATCGTATTGATAGACAAACCAATAGTTCTGCTGCAAATAGTCACATGTCTTTAGCCCACAGTTTAAAGGGCATTGTACATTTTTACTATCAGGTAAGCTAAACTGTGAATGCTGCTTTATTGGTCATATGGCTAATTGACTAATTGCACTGTAATGCTAGAAAGTTCAATGCTTTTGCATTAAAGCTATGATTTCAGGTAACACTGGCTTTAGAGAAGAGTAGCCTTTGTAAGCTATCAAAACAACTTAGAAAATGTGATTGAAAAATCCAGAAGTAGCCTAACCAAAGCCAGAATATCCTCCTTGACTTCCCACTGTCCACTTGAGCCTACATGTCCTCTGTGTGGCTTTGGAAGGAAGCTGTGAGGCAGGCCATGTCTGACTGTTGTCACATCAGTGAGCCAAAGGTTGGCAGGGAGAGAGTAAGACGACCCTCCTTGTATGGTCACAGCAAGAGCTGATTCTTGTGTCTGGGAAGCAGCTGGAAATAATTGCATTCCTAGGAAGAACTTGGACTGCCAGACCAACTGCTCCCATAATAGGCAGAGGTACATTTCAATAACCATAGAAACCAAATGTTTCAGGGTTTTAAGCAGTGTGATAATGTGACTGCAAGCTAGTGTATGGGCTTGTTGATAATGTAATGTGACTTGACAACTGCAGACAACATATGCTTCAGATATAAACCATTTTTACTGGTAGCTATGTACCAGACTGGCCAAATTATCAATGGAGATTATACCAGGAAAAAGTTTAGTCAGAAGCATGTCAAAGAAGTACTTATTCTCTGAAGCGTCCCTTGTTTCATTCTAAGCACTTTCTTGCTCTATACACTTGGTGTTTTGTTTTAGTGAAAGTGCCTATTGTTTCTCCTGTCACAACTGCGTGAAGACGTCTAGTACTTGTTTCCGATTAATATGACCTCTTCCATTGTCGGAAAACTGTCTACTTCTGGGAATGTCTTCGTCAGGAGTGTTAAGAATAATTAGAATACAATCTTGATTCTTTCCTATCCTGTTCTCCTCTATTGAACCAATACCTGACTGTGTGTGGTTTCATCAGGTGTGGCAGATGGAGTGGGTGGTTGGAGAGACTACGGTGTGGACCCATCACAGTTTTCAGGGACACTTATGAAGACCTGTGAGCGGCTGGTAAAGGAGGGACGCTTCGTTCCAAGCAGCCCTGTGGGCGTCCTCACAAGCAGCTACTATGAGCTCCTACAGAACAAAGTGCCTCTGCTGGGTGAGTAAAGGCAGCCCTGGAGGATCAGTGTTTTGTGAACCTGGAGGCTGGTGCAAAATTAAATCACTAGTGTCTGCCTCATACTGACAAGAATAGGCATTTACAATAGAGAATATGGTCTTAAAGCAGTCTTAGAATGGTCTGTTTTCAGTCTGCGTGGTTAGGCTAAGTGACATGTGGTGGTCCTTCTGTAGCTCAGTTGGTAGAGCATGGCGCTTGTAACGCCAGGGTAGTGGGTTCGATTCCCGGGACCACCCATACGTAGAATGTATGCACACATGACTGTAAGTCGCTTTGGATAAAAGCGTCTGCTAAATGGTATATATTATTATTATTATATTATGTGAGGTGCTGCTATTTAGATAGGATATTTGCGTGATGAGTCAGAGACCTGCTGCATGCCTCTATCCTGGGAAGTGTAAAGACGCGGAGAATCTCATCTTGATCCATTGCTTTGCTAGAATGGAGCATGCGGAAATGTGCAGGACAAAACAAATGGAGAGTGGGGAGTCGAGCAGTCCGTGTCATCAGTCTGTACTTTTCCATCCCAGCTCATGTAGAAGAGAAAAACAAGTCAGTATTGTATTTTTCCAGTGCTGAGGAGTACGGTCGTGAGGCCAGCAGTAATTGTATTACTATTGAAAAAACACACAAGAAAGGGAGTGAGAGTAGGGTGAGTCAGAGAGTGTGAGGGGTTGTAGGGAGCTCCCATAGAACATTCTGGTGGTCCAGATGACTCATCAGCAGGGTGTGGCTGCATGCGGAGCCATGTTTTCACCGGTTCGGTTAACTTTTATGTTTCCTTAAATGTTATCCTTCCCAAATGTTTCTCTTCCTGAAATGTATTGACATGCCTTCCTCTTCTAACCACAGGTTTAGCTACAGTATGATCATGATATAAAGCAACCCAACAAAATCACTACTCATAAATCATCCCAACCAATTTATAAATTGTTTAATGGCTCTATTCGACTTCATTTGTTACAAATATAATCAGGATGTAGGGCGAGCCACCCATATATTTATCATCTTGTGTTATCTCCTTCCAGGCAGCAGCACGGCCTGTATCGTGGTGCTGGACCGGCAGAGCCATCGGCTGCACACTGCTAACTTGGGAGACTCAGGCTTCCTGGTGGTAAGGGAAGGAGAAGTGGTGCACCGCTCTGACGAACAGCAGCACTACTTCAACACCCCCTTCCAGCTCTCTATCGCCCCACCCGAGGCAGAGGGGGCCGTCCTCAGTGACAGGTCAGTTTTGTGGCCCCGCCGAAGCCATATTTTCTATTGTAAAGAAGCTGTGTAGCTATGTTTTTGGTTTTGAAGCACAGTCTCTGCATTGGTTCTGCCCTTGTGCTGCTCTCTGGTCTGTCCAGTCCAGTGTTGATGCAGCATTAGTGAGTGTCAGTACTGCCACATGGTTGGGGCCATGTGCTGCTTTCTCTCCTTGTGTAGGCATGCCAGCAGCAGTAGTGCTGCAGATTCCAGTGGGGCCGGTGTTGGCTCCCTGCCACTGTTTTAAGCCAGGCCAAAGTCTCAACACACACACACACGTCCTCATGGCCCTCCTCATAGCAGCCTCACTGCCCTTCTCACAGCAGCCAATCCCTGGTCTGCTTACCCACAGGCCTTCTCAACCCAGTAATCTAGAACAGGGAGATTATTCAGAGCTGCTCATATGGGTTTCTCTAAACTGGTGTGAGATGGAACTGAACTGTCACTGTCGTAAAAGTAGCTGATACACAGCATAGTACCCGTAGAATAGGCCTATTTACAACCGTAGCCTCATCATACATACCTATTATAAAATGGCTTGGTTTTGCTCAGTGCATAGGATATCTCCGTGGCTTATCTCTATACAGAATAAACAGATATGGGCCCGGTTTACAAAAAGCATCTGAAGGCTAAGTTCATCGTTAGAACCTTCTTAGGAGCATCGTTAAATCTCCGAATTGTTTCCCAAAACCATCCTTTACCAAAGTTGCACTTGAAAACGCTTGTTATTTACCGACTGCCTCAGACCACTCGTGGAACAGCTAAGTGAGTCGTTAGATGCGTTTTTATAATATAATAATAATAATAATATATATGCCATTTAGCGGACGCTTTTATCCAAAGCGACTTACAGTCAGTCATGTGTGCATACATTCTACGTATGGGTGGTCCCGGGAATCGAACCCACTACCCTGGCGTTACAAGCGCCATGCTCTACCAACTGAGCTACAGAAGGACCTACCGTGTCACTTTATACACAGAAGATCTCTGCTAAACATAGAATCAAGATGTTTATCTGCCTCTCTGCGACTGCTGATAACTTCACAACGAAGTCGACTACAAATCGTTCCCATTGTCTTTGCAATTATTACAAACAAGCAAAGGATAAAAAGAGAATTCAGTCATCTCTGTTTTCAATTTGAAGTAAAAGATAAATAGCCTACTTGCAGTATAGCCTATATATTTCAATGATATGGAAATACATTTCATGTTCATTCAAGTTTTATTTCTGTTTGGCTTTACTGTCAAATTCTTTCCCTCAATATATTTAATGATGTGCCAAATCATGATTTAATGCATATTATAGGGTGAGCATTAGAATAAGCCGCCTCAATATTTGTAGCCTTCGGTGATATCTCTCCTAAGAGCTGGTCCATTGTCAGTATTGTGGAATAATTCTAATGTTAAGGTCAGATTTGAATGGAGAATTCTGATCCGAGAGCAGCGTTACCTTTTGATTCTATCAGTATCGTCACATGCAGCAACAACGCACTTAGTGAGCGTTCTCTCTGTGTGGTGTTTTGGGAAACTCATGTTACATCTTCAGCCGTTGTCGGAAAGATGCATCGTTAATACACTCGTAAGCCTAAGTTCCATCGCTATTGGGAAACCGGGCCCTAGTCAGTCCAAATTTCGGACCTATTTGACGTGGCCCTGTTGTATATAGGCTGGAAATGGTAGTCTTTCCATGAGCTAGAGGCGGCAGTATTTTTACCATTGATAGTATCATATTCAGGGTCATAAGCGTTGTGATTCTGTTGTAGTTGGTGGGAAGAATCTACGTTCATTTAATTTAGAGCTAAATCCGTGATTCCTTAATAGTGATTATTTTGAAACGTAGCGCTAACGCCTCAATGTAATGTAGGACTGTAGATCGAATGGTGGCTGGGTTACAGATGGTTTCTAGAACAGCCATGAGTGTCGGGGAGTCTGGGGCAGAATTAATGTCGCCTTCCAAGAACTAAACTTGATACTGCACATGGCTCTGATCTACTGTATGTGTGTGTATCAGTCGCACATCAATATTACAGCAGTTCCTTACAACTTCCCATGACGGCCAAGGTGTGCTATTCCTTAGATTATTTTCCACCATACCTGTGCAATTTGTTAGCAGCAGCATTTCACAGCTGAAAAAGTATTCAGTTGAAATGTATAACTGCATTGCATGATTTCTATTTAAAAAATGGTACTTCATTCCAGTGTTTGACACAGTGATCTGTAGCCATGTCTAACCTGAGGTGCGTACCTGTGTCTCATAGTCAAGACCGGAGACCGAGCAGCAGTGTCAGTGATCTAGGCTAATGAAGGGCTAGAGGCACAGATTAAACTGGGCTCAGACAGGGCAGATTTCCTTCCTGGAGGGGGGTATGAGAAGGGGGAGCAATTGGATAATGTTTGCAATTTGGTTAAGCACTTTAACGCTCCCTCTCTAATGGGCACTATATGATCAGGATATTTTAACTCATGTTCCACAAGACTGTTATTTCCCCGCTACGTTGTGTTAAGCTCTCTGTGCCCCCTCAGTCCCGATGCTGCAGACAGCTCCTCCTTCGATGTCGAGTTGGGGGACATAATTCTCACAGCCACAGACGGCCTCTTCGACAACATGCCCGACTACATGATCCTACAGGAGCTGAAAAAACTCAAGGTACACCCTCGCATAAACCCTTTCCGTACTCGTGTGCAACAGACAGGTTTACTGTTTCATTCTGCAGAGTATTGAAGAGGAGGAACAAGACATTGAAAAAAAACTAAGACACTCCTCCATTTTGTTTTTGTTTTTGCAGAACACCAACTATGAGAGTATCCAGCAGACAGCCAGGAGCATTGCAGAGCAGGCCCATGTTCTGGCATACGACCCCAACTATATGTCGCCTTTTGCCCAGTTTGCCTGTGACAATGGACTGAATGTAAGAGGTAATGATCATCACTTTTATCACTTCTTCATGCAGGTGGAAATTGGAGACAAAGTTAAGGTAGTCCTCATTTCATAGTCCATTTGCTCCATTCATACCCGGCTTCCCTTGTGAATGGTATCCAGGCTGAGAGGGCTGCTCTATAAATCAGGAAGAATGACACCCAGTGAGGAATAAGAAGTGTTTTATTAGTGTTCCTTCCATTGCTCTCAGACTGCTTCCTTTTGGAATGATGAAAATGAGAGATTGTTCTCACACTCATCCTTCTGACTGCATCTTTTTCTCTTCCCCACAGGAGGAAAGCCAGATGACATCACCGTGTTGCTGTCAATAGTGGCAGAGTACACAGACTAGAGACTGTATTGAGGCTAGGAGGGGAATTAGGAGAGTTTCCTCTTGCCATCTGTCTCTTGAAGATGTCAGACTGCTTTGATTCCTGCTGGTGGGGATTAGGGACTAGTGTTGGTGGCTGACTGAGCCCACCTTCGGCCCCCTGAGATAATCAGTCCTATTTCTCAGATGGAACACTTGACAATACATGCAGTTCTGACATATCTCTGTTTAGAATACCTGCTGCAAAGGATCTATCTGGGAAATGTCCCAGTTGTCATTGACATAATCCCTGTTCAGTGGGATGAAGGACATCAGCATATAGGAGATGAGGCTCTGGCTCTCACATTATTTTTGGACTTGGAGCAAAGCTCAGGATGGAGAGAGAGAGAAAGGTGGTCAGTATTAGCCAGTCAAAAGCGTCAGAATTGAAACTGTGAATCATGCCAATGAGGGTTAATCACAGGAACCGAGCTGATTCCAGACGGGAAGTAGCATTATACCATCAAGTCGAAACGATAGGGCCATGAAAACGCCACTTTTACAGTGACTCACATTACACACAAAAACAAACAATTAAAAGACGTTGAAGGGCAAAACAAATATGCGGGTATAAGGGCATGCATCATTGTGATATTAAAGGATGTTTGAATGTTTTGGTAGATCTGTGGGAAAGGGACTACGTGGTATTTTAAGTTGTTTGACTGATCTAAGGGGTTGTATGAAGACTAGGTGCAGTTGACACATACTTTGCCATATCAGTACAATTTGGGTCAAACACAGACCAAGTGAATCATTTCTAAGGATGTGAAATGTTAAAATAACTTTTTTTTTTTAAATGGCTCAATGTTTCTGTCAAACCTGTTCTCTGACCCCTGCTGCGACGCAAAGAGTGAGTGTGACTGCAAGTGATGTTGAAGGTTGTTATGTGTGATAGAGTAACCTGGAGGCTGTCGTGTGTCAGATGTTGATATTGTATACATACAGAATGAATGGGTTTTATGTAGGCTACATCGCTTTTTTTATATCCACTGGGATGCAATGGTAACAACCATTTACGCACAAGGTTAAAGAAAGCATATCTAAAAGTTCACAGTGGACGTTGGTCAAGTGACCAAGCAGATATCATTGTATTTCTGCTTTGGTTTGATGGGGTGGGAATCTGGACTGTTTCAGTTTAGCTTCAGGGAAAATGGTTCACAATCAGAATTTCTCAGTTGCCCTCGCTGTAAAGCTCCAATGGCACATTTGATGAAGTCTTATGAATCAGGTCACTAGTGTTTTTATTTCATTTAACCGATTTTTCATTTTCTTTTTTGCTGCAGTCAAAAATGTGCACTTCGCATTTACAACATAACTCATGTGCAGAAACATTTTAAGAGTTATGTTTCCTTTGTAAAGGAAAATTCCACCACAAAACTATCTTTTGGTTATTTGTTTCATTAGTCAATTGTTTCAATAGTCCCAAAATGTATTGCTTGTCAGCAATCAAGTTAAGATAATTAACTTAAAAAATTAAAAAACATCACATAATGCAAAACACAGATTCATATGATGCAAAATGCATCATACAAGGATGATTTTTGTATTTTCAAAACTATATTGCTGACAAGAAAAACATTTTGGGACTATGAAACAAATACCAAAATATTGTTTTTGGGTGAGGTTTCCTTTAACATGTACTATGTACATGTTGATTTATGGAGCTGATGTGCCTTGTATCGGATGTTATTGATAGTGGCAAAATTGTGTATCATTGTTCCCTAAACCCCACACTGTGTCAGCTATGGAGACAGAGTAGAAATGGACAAGTAGCCATATGATTCACACTTACTTTTCCCACCATGCCCTACTGTCTTAATGCTTAATCTGCGCCATCTGATGGGAGACCTCTCGTTCCCTTTCAATGTGTTCAATGTCTTTCACCATGGGACACATTCAAATTTGAATGGTCAAGCTATTTAATTTGTCATGCTCCCCCCCTTTAAAAATATCTTAGAATCCTTAAAGGCCCGATACAGCTGTTTTATATCAATATTAAATTACTTCGACACAATTAAGTACATCATTACTGTAATAGATTTCCATAAAAATGTGAAAAAAATAGCATTTTAGAAGTTTGGAACCCACAGCTCTGATTCACAGGGGTTGGGTTAAATACCACATTTCACTTGTACAAGGTATCCCCTTTTCCCTTTCTTTGTTATTAGTCTATTAACCAATTTACCGCATGGTGATTTTACCATGGAAAGCCCAAACTCCTGCACATGCAACATTGCTGATTATAAGGTCCTGTGCAGATAGGAAATAACAAATCTCACTTTTGCAGAGTTTCATCAGCTATGATACGATATAATACACAGGAAAACACCATTTTGACTGCACTGGGCCTTTTAACAAGGTTCTGTGTATCAACTGTAATACCCCTTGGTTTTCTTTCTGTTGATGTCATGGTGTTCCCTCACTACAGGCTACTGTCCTGCTTCAAGGGCTCTCCCCTAACTAGGAAAATAATATCTATGCCGGTACTGACCGATGTAGGGCTATCAGGTGTTTTATGACATTTAAAAAAAACTAAAGGACTTAATGCCCTGCATACATTTCTTACTGCTCTGGGAGTTGAAACACACCTGCACTGGATGGCCCAAATGTTTTCGCAAACATTATGGCACTGCCAAGAACCCCACCAGCCTTAAAATACAAGCAATTCTCCCTGTCAGACAGCACTATATCAAAGCTTCTCCATGATGTCCATATCCTGCTCCACACTGACTTAGTGACCTACCCGTTCTGTTGGCCAGTTCTAGACTTCAGTTAATCGTTACGTTCAAAAAGCAACGTTTGTTACAGTGAGCGCTGCATGTAACGTTATCTATATTTTGTATATACAGTTCAACAATGCCATGTTTTCAAAGCTGTAACATATTTCAATAAAGTACAGTATTTATTAACCTCATTCTTTTCCTTTCAACCAGACCCTTGTCACATGTTTTTCTGTGTCAATATTGTTTGTTCAGTGGTCTCTTCAAGGTATTTGTCAACTTACACAGTAGACTGAACAGTTCCTGAGGTAATGAAAACATGTAGGTCAAAAGCATCTAGAATCAGAACACGGATACCATTCAACCCCCCAGTGAGGTAGGCCATGCTGTTACACGTGATAGATCATCTTTATGCAGTCTTTCCCTTTGAAGGTGGAATCCTACTGTTCCCTGCCAGGCAGCATATCCCTGCTCTGACTCATCCATTCCTGTCTCAGCAGGGGCCACAGTGGAATAGATTCAAGTGTTTCCCTCGCAGCTGTCTGCTCTTATGCAACTGAGGGGACTGCCTGAAGCTACATGAAAAGGCTCCATGTGATCTGTATGTTTGGTTACACATTCCTCAAGCTTTAGCGGGTCTGTGAGATGTGTGGAGTTACTATCAGCACCCAGGTGTGGCATCCCCAGGCGCTTGGCTTGAGGAATGTTTTCATGGGCAAATCTAGGGCCTTTTCACAATTTTAGATTTCCTCACCTCTGTCCTCCCTGGCCTCCTTTTGAAAAAGGTCAAAGGTAATCGAGTAGGGGGAAAGTGGATGAAAATGCACTTGTATACATTAGACTGGTCATAAACATGTGCTTCCTCGCCAAATGAAGGCTATCGAGGAGGGGAGGACCGTCTTTCATTTACCTATTAACGAATTGACAATTCTCAACAACTTATTGGTTTCTGGGTCACAGGGAAGAGAGGACAGACGTTTACCCCAACTAATTTTATGCTTTTGATGTCTGACTTTCAGATTTACAATATATGTTTCTTGCAATAAATGCACATACCATTTGAATAACGTATTTGTTAGTAAAAACAAACAGCCATGCTTTATGAACTTTCATTTAAAGCACTCAAATTAATTGAAAAATATTATGTTCTCATTTAAATGCATTTATAATATACAATGGGGAAAAGACTATGGTCTGCTGAAAAAAAACTTGCAGGGTATGAAAACAGTTCTTGGCTTGGTCATTGTTCTGTGGTAACTTACAGTGCACCACTGGCCCTCTCCTCTCCCCCATCTTCTGTATCACTGGAACACACCAGACTGGGCAGCATAGAGGTGCAACCATCACCTTGCTCACAGGACACAGCCCCAAAGAGGAGGGAGCGAACCTAAGGAACCAAAACACGACTCATCCTTAATAGACAGCTGAGCAGACTATGAGCATGGGTGGTTCTTAGGCAAAAGGGCTTGAGATATGAGGACGGTGCAACCAGCCACACACCTTACATACGTCACAATTCACCTTCACCCTGTATCTTTCAGGTCAATCACACATCACATGGTTAAACATTATTGCAATCTAGGCACATTCCAGGTTGAACGTTAAAGCAAGGCCTTATCTGTACTTTGGAACTTACCAAAGTATGGTACCAGTCAGAGCTTGCCAAAATAACAACACAGTGGCTTGAGGGCACAAACAGAAGTCAACCAAAGTTCATATTTTGTTCTAATTTACCTTGGAGGAAGGAGGAGTTGTGATGCCACAACCTCTGTGTGTGTAACGTGGTGTTCTGAGCCTGTCAGAATCTTCTCCTGTCCTGGTGAACTCTCTCATGAGGGCTGTTCCACTGAACACTGGGCTTCCCTGGCTGGATGCTATCAGCTCGCCTGCAGAGGGAAACCCCTGGGCCTGGGGGGGACCGGCATCTGCCTCACATGGGCCCTCCGTAGGCTCCGCAACACCTCCACACCTGAGAGCATATAAGGACCATTACAGCAAGGCTGCCTTCAGGCATTTCCCTCCAGTGGTCTGCCTATAGTTGTTTTCCTATATAGCTTCATATTGAAAACAGATGCCTGTCAGTCTCAAATCAATATTAATTAACCACATTCGTGATAATCAACAAACTTAAGCAATAGCATTGCTAACAGACATCTAGATATATATATATATATTAGAAGTTATATGAGATGCGCATGCCACGTTCTATTGGGAAAAGGTTGTTTTTAGATAACCGAGCAGTGTGAGTTTGAAAGAAGTCTGCTCTCATGAGCGTGTGTGTTACATGATATGCCGCGTGAGTTACTGCAGCTGCACGTGCATCAGTGTGTGAGGGAGAGAGAGGGGAGGGGCAGAGCCAGGGAGATGGCAGGGAGAGAAAGGGAGGATCATGGAGAGAGAGTAGAGGGGAGGGGCAGAGCCAGGGAGATGGCAGGGAGAAAAAGGGAGGAACATGGAGAGAGAGAAAAAAGGGAGCTGTTGTAAGAGTGACACTGCTGTTGGATGTTGGCTGTGCTCCAAGGTTGCATGCTCGGACAACCTAACTCTGTTTCGCCTGTTCTCCTGCACATGGCAGGTCACTGCCTCTGGCTGTTTTCTTAGTGTTCCTCAGCATAAACATGCCTTCCATAAACACCACTGACTGCACCACAGACAGAACCAGAATGTGCTGATAAAGAAGTGTCCCAGCAGGAGAGAGAATGTGAAGGAGCTGGGTTTTAAATATCTTCACTTATCTTCGTCAAGGTCAACATGAGAATAATGTGTGTGTTTGCCTGGGAGGTTATGGAACAGCGGATTCAGTAACATAAGAATATAAACTTAAATTGTACAACTACAACATAAACCTGTCATACAAAAAGCTGAGTATTCCATGAAGGTATAAAAATGACATTTCCATTTTGGTCATTTGAACATAATGTATGAACGTTTCCTTGAAAAAGGAAGAAGCAGTACAATGCAGCGACGTCATAAGTGACCCAGATGTGCCACAATCCGGCTGGGACTGGTGCAAATCCCACCTCAGGCGGCTCAGAGCAGACACTAAGAGAGAGATACATAGAGGCCGGGCCGGACACACACTGAGTGACATCATCGCCATAGCAACGTAACAGGTTAGTGACTGTGGGAGATGTAGGGATTACAGTCTGTCAGGCCTCTAACCCAGCCAGCACAGCCTTTCCCCAGATAGCCAGCCTCTGTCACAGTGCTACTGCACTGTTCTGTAACACAGGGCCCAATGAGGCACCAAAAAAAGCACATGCTGGCCAACTGCCTCCGGTAAGGAGGACATCACAGGTACAGCCAACTCTAGGATTCTAGGAAAGGCTAGTTCAAATTTACTCTACTGTGACTGTCTGTTAACTTTTTTATTTGCTATTGAACTGAGAAACTGCTTGGACAAAATGTCCTGCATTTCTACACACCATGCCTCTGAACAAGGGCTTCTCTGACTATTGAAATAATTTGGGCACTTCTACATACATTATTTGATATAGCGGTAGGGTTGCTATGGTGACTACATAATAGATGATGAAGATAGAAGGGCAGCATGTGATGCTGGTGATGTGGTGTATTACACAATGTTGGACCAAATACAGAACCCCCCTATCAGTGGTGGGGTAATAACTGTTTAACGAATGGTGACGGCTACCTTAGTGCAGCAGGAGCCTGGGCCTCTGTAGCTTGGGAGGGGGTCCTGCTCTCTGGGTTGACAAGTGTAGCCAACACCACACTGGCCTCCAGCACCATGTCCTCTACACTGAAGGCCACCGGCCTGACAAACAGCAGAACACAACATCAGCATACCTAGAACCCGGGCCCTGAGATTTCTCCAACCGTGTGAGCAGACCGGGAAAAACTCCAGGCCTAATTTAGGACCTAAGTAAAAGAGGTGATAGTCACTGGGTATAATCACAAGAACCAGGATACTTACTTTCCTGCAGCGCCAAAGTGGGCAGATACTGGTAGACCATGTGATTCAGCAAATGACAGCAATCCCTAGAGAAGAGGTTAATACATTAAACACATTCATGTTTGGAGTAACTGTTTGATCATTCACCACCAATTAAAATAACAGGTCACAATACTCTGGTACTCTGCTAGACAGCAATGTACATTAGATGACAGGGCACATATTACCAATGTTGCTGTGTACACTAGCCATAACCTTTCAATTTGTTGGGGTCAATCACAGTGAAAGGGGTAATCATGGGTTCAGTTGAATTGCTTTGTCCGATGCCCAGACACCAGAGCCTCTGTGTGTGTTCGACTAGCCCCTCTAACACACTATGACAGGTAAGACTAGCAGCAATGTAGAGACTGGCTCACTGTCCAACTCAATCACAGGCTAGCATGGACACACAGCAGTCTATAGCTAGGCATAGCTTTACTGTGTAATGAGGGACTTCACAAAAGGGTACCCCCAACAACATTCCAGGACGTTAGGATCGGGTCAAAGGATGTGGGTCTGAGCACAAATTGTGACACTTTAGTTGTACTTTATAATAAATAACACAAAAAAACATAGGATGCAAAATGGCTGCCTTTTTGGGGTCCCAATGTGACATATTTTGCTATTGAATCATGCTGAAGTTCTTTTCTCCTCTGAGGACTTGGATATATTTGGAACATGGTATGAGAGTTAGGCAATCAATGCATATGTTCTACTACTTATTACTGTCTGTTCACTAAAAATGTAGTCATGTGTGGGGAAAAAACATCATATTATAACTTGATTCATTAGGGTCATGAAACAAAATCCCGCCCAGCAGGGGAACGTTCCATTGAAAATGATAGGGTACAGAGTCTCCTGGACACTTGGGTCCTGTAAATAAATTAATTAACCCATGGGTATGCAAGCGCAGACAGTGACACCCTCCCATATTCACAAGCTCATGTGACAAAAAAATAAGGTCCATCCCAAAATAACCCCCTTACCCTCAGCTCCTTCAGACAGAAGGTTATGTCTGAGTCAACTCCAACCTGGAAGTAGTCAAACTCACTGGGCTCTAAAGACATCTCAGTGTGCATGGCCTTCATTTGATCTGCAACCCGAAAAATCAGGAGTTAGGCACAATATGTTACCAACTTTTTGTGGGTTGGTTTTTTCATACAACGCAGACAGTGCAACATCTCACCCCTTTCATCTTCATAGTAGCTTTTTAGATTGACTCTCAGAGGAGACATGGACAGAGTGATCTCTTCCTGAGACACTGGGAAGTGCATCACCATGTCGCCTAGAAGTCTGGCCCAAAAATAATAATACAAATTTAATACAATTATAATAGATAGTACAAATGTAAATTACTAATGAAATAATCATCATATACTGTATACCCTTGTCATGACGTTGACCTCTTTGGGTATAGCAAGCCCCATCCCCCTCTCCCTGCCTCCCCCTTTCCTCCTTCAACTAGGTTGCTGTGGTCAGAGAGACGTCGTAAATTCCTGAGGATCTCCTCATGGACACACAGTATAGAGAGAGTAAATTTTCATAGAGGACAAAGGAAATTCTTCCACCTTACAGAACTTGAGGTACGAACACATTTCATGTTCTGGAGAAAGTATAAAAGATCGGTGAAGAATCCAGCTACGAACTGGTCCTTCTGTCACAACTTGGGGAAGCTCATGGGAGACGGTGTGGCCACATTACCATAACACTGTTTATATAATAGCCACAGATATGAGGTTTACATCTAATTGTTGTATAAGATGAATGAGTGAGTATGATACTTTTTGTATAATTGTGTAATATGATTTTGGACTGTTTAATGAAGAAAAATACAATTCCCTTTTGATTTGAACTAAATCAGAGGACCGCCCCTGAGCCCAGTTAGGGTCAGGCCTCTTGCGACAGCTCTTTTTCGGCCCTTCCGAATAAAACCCCCTCTCGGGTTTTCGATCAGCAGACCAAGCTTACCTCAATTATGAGATGGCTAAAGGTTGCAGACCATGTTTTTCTCCTTTAGGAGAGTACAAAGGTTGTAGACCATTGATTAATCTTTTAACCATACCACGTGGTTAAACTCTTAAGACTATCGATACCGACAGAATAAGAACACGTTTTTATATGAATTACTAGTCTGCAGCTAGAAATTCGGTATCATTGAACGCGAAGAACGACAACCGGCGAAACATCCATTCTATAACGAAACAAATGAATGTCACTCTGAACTATCCACATTAACCACGACAGAGAGAGAGAGGGAGAGAGACGGACAATTCTACAAAAGAAACAAACATTTCACCAGCGATCAAGACGACACACTGAGCGCAAATATATATATTGATTGCAATTGTTCCCAATGAGTGAGCGTTCATGTGCAAAGGATTAGCATTTCAATTGTTATAATTATCACTTTGTAGTGACTTCTTAGTCGACCCCCACTTCCCCTTTTGTCTAACAAGCTGCCATGCCGGTTTAACCCACTAGGGCACATTCTCCTATCATTTCATGTAACCACATTTACCTTGTTTGTTTGTTTGTTTATGCATTTCTGTGAATTAATTAGTTAGTAATAAATAAATGATTTAGGACAATTGATGTATGGATGACCCATAGTGAAGACTGGGTTTGTGCAGATAACCAACAATTTACGACATTTGGAATTAAGACTAACGTGAGGTAAAGTAAATAATTCATTAATTCGAAGACTAATTGATCAGATGAAATATCTGAAAAGTTATTTTAGGAAATTATAACTTTGTAATCTGAATATTTTTCCTTGGTGCCCCGACTTCATAGTAATTACGGTTACATGATCAATCAGTCTAATCGCGTAATAACTAAGAGAACCTTTGATAAAAACTATCAGTCTTCAGTTAATGATAGTAAAGACACGGCACCCTGTAGTAATTCTTAGTCAGTCTCTGAATCACTCTTCATCAATGTCACGAGGAGATAGATTGGGATATGTTTATGGGAGCTCACCTGGGCTGGGCCTTCAGGACATTGGGGCAGAGGTGAGAAGGAAACACTGCCTGCAGAGCTTCACTCTCCTGGAAACCCAGGTTGTGTGTTTTGGTGATACCTGTCACAATGAGTATGAGATGTTGGGACACAGCGCCATCTAGTATTGATACAATGCATTACAATCTGAGAAAGAATCCCCTTTGTTCCAAAATCATTGTTGAACACCTACTGGAATTTGCTCAACACACACCCACACACACACACGTCCTTAACATATAAAACAAGATCTTATCTGAGAGCACTCTATTGGCCTGTTCTCCTACCATGTCTGCAGTGAAACTGGAATATCACCCGGTTGTCTGGGAGATTGATGGATATTTGACAGCTATCCACATTACGCTCAATGGTAGCCAGGCACCGAAATAGCAGCAGCACTGACTAAAACCAAAAAGATGTATATTAATACACAGCTATTACACTATCAGTACTATAAAATCTCACCCATTGTAAAAGCAATGATGCTGGACTGTGCCATATGGGCCTGTGTGAGACATTTATCTATCTTGAGATGTTGGGTTCATATTCAGCAGATTCAGAACAGCTTGGCCATTACCTTCATGACCAACTTGCATTTGACAGTTCCACAGTCCTGGGCTGGTCCTGTGTCTGTGCTGTAGTGTTGGAAGAACAATGGGGAGAAGAGGAAGCAGGCGTAGGCAGAATGGGCTGAGTTCACTGACCTCATTGCCAACTACAAGAGACCAGACCAGGCAGATAATTATATGCATAATGGTTAGAACAGGACAATGTTATGTAGCTAACACTTTACATTGATAAAGCTTTGTAGACCATCATCAAATCAAACGTCATTTGTATAGTTCACTTCAAATGGACTGATGCTTACCCCTTTCATCATAGGATCCAACCATAATTCATCTCCTATGCGTGCCAGGGCATGAATAGCCTTCCCAAACACTGTCAGAAACAGAGTCAGAGATACTGTTTATGTAGATTAAATTAATCAATTATGTGTCAACATATTTAGCTATCTAAATCCTACATTTGAGCTATCTAGCTAAATCACTTTAGAGAACAATCCGCAGACTGAGGTAGGCTGTCAAAGCTAGCCAACTTTAGAGAATTAGCCACGTTTAGAGAGTAAGTTAGCTAGCTAGCTAACGTTTATACGATCCTGTTTGGCACATTTAGCTAGCTAGGTAAGTTAGCTAGATATGTACTTTAAAATGTGTTGCACATTTCTGTATCAATGCGTTACAGTTATCTATATTCCAAAAGATAACATACCTTTAACACCGTTTCTTTCAATGACACACTTCATTTTGGCAGTCAAGGTCCACAAAGTTTTTTTTTGTGGTGATCACTAATTAGAATGTCTGTCGGTGCAGCTGACGCGCAACAGCTACAAAACAGCAGCATGGAGCTGATTTACTCATGAACCATATTGTGTAATATGCTAATCTATTACCATTATGGTTAGTATGACTATAGGTGGTTATGTAAGGTATATTAAGTTAAAATTCTAAAATCCTGAATGCATACAAAACTATATTCAAGAGATGTTTTACCAATATAATGTATTGTCAAGCAGTCACACTGTAGTAAATGCACTGCAAACACATTGTTACATAATAATCTCACAAGCCTATTACAGAAAACTTCCCAGCTGTCATTTATTTATCTTCAGATGTTTCTGTATATTAGTTTTGCCCCTGCTTTTTGGGGGGGATTATATTTGAAATTTTTCAAATACTCACCACATTATCAACTGCAAATTAAGAGGTAGAGTCAGCAAAATGACATTGCACGAGCAGCTCTTGCAGATATTGTGATGAGCAAATGAGCCAGATGAAAGACTGCTCTCACACAGTCACACACAGTATCTGCGCATGTGCAAAGGTTCCCTTCATGCTCTTACAAGGTGGTAGCCACGGGACCAAAACAGTGAAGTTTAGACTCGCGATTCAACGATCTTGATGCAGAAATTGGCACACTATGCTGTTTAATTTGTGCATCTACTTCATATCGCTGACTCTACCTTTAAGTTTTAAACCATTTATTATTAAAATGACAACATTGTCAACAGACAATAAATGTAGTGTGTAATAATGGTTTATAAACTATTTAAAAACTCTATAAACAGTTTAACGGGAGACTCAAATAAATGTGTTACCAATAAGGAGAATGTGTTTTGAAATGATACAAATTATACTATACTTCAATACATTGTCAAAATAATAGAATGTATGACTGACTTCATTATAATTATTTCAAATACAATCTTCTCACTCTGCACTGTGTGTAGAAAAGGCCCATGGAGTTGGTGGAATACTCCTTTAATTCATTGCCATTTACTCAGCTGGGCCAGGGGCGCTTTAATTAGGTCAGGTGGAAATGTCCGACAGATCTCAACTCCATAAAAGGAGGAAATTGCCATCGCCTGACCTCGCTGCTTTCTCTTCCTTAACTCCATCTCATCCAGAAGTTCTGTGCGTCCATGAATCCACGTAAGTCCATGAATCCACGTAAGTCCACCGACTCTTACCTTTCATCTGAATTATCAGTGGCGATCGGGAGAGTGGGCCATTCAGTTACTGTTAATAGTTATTACCGCGGAGCGCGGCTTGGAGCGCAGCTTCAAACATATTGTGTAATGTGAATTGTCAATGATCACGGCCCTACGGATCCTCATAGGCCAATTATGCAATCGATATGGTTCATGTGTATTGAAATTAATTATATGTACACGAAGACAATTGAAAGCGTGAAATGAGAAACGTCATTGTTTGCTAACTGATTGACTTTGATCATGGGGATTATTGATTGTATAACCATTCACTGTTTGTATTCTTTCATGATTTATGATAATTAGTTATGAGCCTAAATGACTCGCGGATGATTACTATTGACTTCTTAATGAACTGGACTGTTGAATTCCTTAACTTATGTTAATAATGACTGATATGATTTGATCTTTGATTATGAATTTGATTGTATACATGTTATTTGTTTCCTTTGTGATGCAGCACAGACTACTCAGTAAATATACCACTTTATGGTTAAAGGAATTCCTGCCTCAGTCTCATACATTCCTCTGTCACCTGACACGTGACCACCTGTTCACCTTCACTGTCAGTCATCCTACCTGTCCAGCAACCCACACAGATTCCACTAATCTTTCACTGTGACTGTTGGTAATCTTTGGGAGGATAACTTTAGAGTGCACTGTGGTGCCCTTCTTCTGTCCATATGGCTTGATCCTAGATCCAGAATCTCTCTCATTGTCCATCTTTAACGTGAGCCGATCTTTAAGTAGTGGACCTCCAGTAGTATGTTTGGTTCCATCCAAAGAGCTATGACCTTGAGGGAAAACATTCAATCTAAGATGGGCAATAGGTGGTGTATATTCCATTCTAAGGTAAATACAATTACAACCCACCTGATTTAATACACAGGTGCAGCACATTGAGATAGCGTTGCTTCATCAGTCGCCTCATGTGCTCTGTGCTGTAGACATTTGCAATACTGTAGAGATATCGTTTCTGTCCAGTTGTGAGGGTTGGATGCTGGAACATGATAACAATATTTTGTAGAACACTACATTTGCATTCAGCAATATATTATTTATGTTATATGGCAAATAACTTGCTGACATGTTACCTGTAGAAATGGTGCAGTCATCATGGACTTGGGGACGTGTATGGTTTTCACCTGCTGGTGGTCAGGAACCTTGAAATGTGCTGTCCTGTGCATCTCCACCCTAGTGTTTTGTCCCTTATACACATGCTCAGAGTCTGTCATATAGATAGGTGTATTAATGAGGCCTCTATCTGCATGAATCACACAATTGTTGATTGAGTAAAATGTTAATGCATATTAGATCAATCACCAGTAATGTTTAATAGATTGATGTACCAAATTAACATTACACTAACATTTGGATAACTCTCCAAAATACATTTTCCAAAATACCATTTGGAAAGATATGAAATCCTATACCCGACTGGCTTGTGTGGTGTCTATTACATGCCACACGCAGGCTATTACATTTCATTTCTCTATCAACAGAGCAGCGTTTCGCCTTGAATTTGTGACTCACAAAATAGCCTATAGTTTCAAATTAACAATGTAAACATGCAAACATACAATGCACAAGTTAACAACCAGTAGGCTATACATACAGTACATACCTGTATATCTATGATGGTACATGTTATTTGACTCCGCAGATCTACAAACATGAAATAATAGAAACTTGAAATGAAATGTTTGCATTGAACGCAAGTCATCATTAAAAACATGTGTCTATAAATATAATGCACTCATTTATCATTAACATTCATTACAGAAGCATACAACTAGTTCATTTTGCAAGCCTACCTTGTTGCTAAAACGCAGCTTCCACCGCGTTTTATCAAGCGATCTCCTTTTCTTATTTCCTCGACAAACGTAACCTGTTTTCTCATGATTTTGTTACTTTGTAACAAATCGATGAGGTCAATTTAATTTTGGTGGTTACAAGTATCAATCTTACATTGCCATGGTCGTGTGACGAGGAGAGGATGTCAGTCCATGGGGCAGATCCAGAGCAGACTACTGACAAGCGGTTATACAGAGCATTCTCAAAGTATTCAGACCCCGTGACTTTTTACACATTTTGTTATGTTACAGCCTTATTATATAATGGTTTAAATGACAAAGCGAAAACAAGTTCTCAGAAATGTTTTGCAAATGTATTTTTTTTAAAACAGAAATACCTTATTCACATAAGTATTCAGACCCGAGACTCAAAATTTAGCTCAGGTGCATCTTGTTTCCATTTATCATCCTTCAAATCAAATCAAACTTTATTTGTCACATGCGCCGAATACAACAAGTGTAGACTTTACCGTGACATGGTTACTTACAAGCCCTTAACCAACAGTGCAGTTCAAGAAAAGTTAAGAAAATATTTACCAAATAAACTAAAGTATAATAAAAAGTAACACAATAACATAACAATAACAAGGCTATATATAGGGGTACCGTGGGGGTACAGGTTAGAGGTAATTTGTACATGTAGGTAGGGGTGAAGTGATAATAAACAGTGAGTAGCAGCTGTGTACAAAACAAATGGGGGTTGGGGGGGCAATGTAATAGTCTGGTGGCCATTTGATTAATTGCTCAGCAGTCTTATGGCTTGGGGGTAGAAGGTTAAGGAGCCTTTTGGTCCTAGACTTGGTGCTCCTGTACTGCTTGCTGTGCGGTAGCAGAAAACAGTCTGACTTGGGTGACTGGCGTCTTTGACAATTTTATGGGCACCGCCTATTATATAGCTCCTGGATGACAGGAAGCTCGGCCCTAGTGATGTACTGGGCCGTATGCACTACCCTCTGCAGCGCCTTACGGTCAGATGCCGAGTAGTTGTCATACCAGGCGGTGATGCAACTGGTCAGGATGCTCTCGATAGTGCAGCTGTAGAACCTTTTGAGGATCTGGGGACCCATGCCAAATCTCTTCAGTCTCCTGAAGGGGGAAAGGTTTTGTCGCGCCCTCTTCACGACTGTCTTGGTGTGTTTGGACCATGATAGATCGTTGGTAATGTGGACACCAAGGAACTTGAAACTCTGAACCCGCTCCACTACAGCCCTATTGATGTTAATGGGGGACTGTTCGGCCTGCCTTTTCCTGTAATCCACAATCAGTTCCTTTGTCTTGCTCGCATTGAAGGAGAGGTTGTTGTCCTAGCACCACACTGCCATTTCTCTGACCTCCTCCCTATAGGCTGTCTCATCATTGTCGGTAATCAAGCCTACCACTGTTGTGTGGTCAGCAAACTTAATGATGGTGTTGGAGTCGTGTTTGGCCATGCAGTCATGGGTGAACAGGGAGTACAGGAGGGGACTAAGTACACACCCCTGAGTGGCCCCAGTGTTGAGGATCAGCGTGGCAGACGTGTTGTTCCCTACCCTTAACACCTAGTGGCGGCTCGTCAGGAAGTCCAGGGTTGAGTTCCAGAGGGAGATGTTTCTTCAACTTGATTGGAGTCCACCTGTGGTAAATTCAATTGATTGGACATTATTTGGAAAGGCACACACCTGTCTATATAAGGTCCCACAATTGAAAGTCAGAGAAAAAAACAAGCCATGAGGTCGAAGGAGATGTCCGTAGAGCTCCAAGACGGGATTGTGTCGCGGCAGATCTGGGGAAGGGTACAAAAACAATTCTGCAGCATTGAAGGTCCCCAAGAACACAGTGGCCTCCATCATTCTTAAATGGAAGAAGTTTGGAACCACCAAGACTCTTCATAGAGCTGGCCGCCCGGCCAAACTGAGCAATCGGGGGGGAAGGGCCTTGGTCAGGGAGGTGACCAAGAACCCGATAGTCACTCTGACAGAGCTTCAGAGTTCCTCTGTGGAGATGGGAGAACCATCCAGAAGGACAGCCATCTCTGCAGCACTCCACCAGGCCTTTATGTTAGTGGCCAGACGGAAGCCACTCCACAGTAAAAGGCACATGACAGCCTGCTTGGAGTTGCCAAAAGGCACCTAAAGGACTTCAGACCATAAGAAACAAGATTCTCTGGTCTGATGAAACCAAGATTGGCCTGAATGCCAAGTGTCAGATCTGGAGCCAGTGGCGGATTTAGGCATAGGCGACATCATGGGTATGCGCCCAGGACGGCATCTTGCCGGGGGCGGCATGGGGCGCCGCACAATTTAAATAAATAAAAATTCGGAATGGTGAAATTTGCGCGATCGGTTTTCTATCACTCATTTGCACGTCACGTCAATGATATCATGTCACCGTGTGGGACTGTGGATCAATTAACCTTGTCGGAGTGGGCGCCCTGATTCTAGTTTGTGAGCTAAGCAGGCTACTGCCTGGGAATGTCTCCCACTCAGCAGTATGAGATGGCGCGGGTGCGGGGTAGATTGATCTTTGGTCTCCCCACTGGAAGTCCGATCAAACATCTCTGGAAAGACCTGAAAATAGCTGTGCAGCGACACTCTCCATCCAACATGACAAAGCTTGACAGGATCTGGGAGATAGTCCCCAAATACAGGTGTGCCCAGCTTGTAGCGTCATACCCAAGAAGACTAGAGGCTGTAATCACTGCCAAAGGGACTTCAGAAAGTACAGAGTAAATGGTCTGAATACTTATGTAAATGTGATATTTTTTTGTAAAACATTTACAAAAAATTCAAAAAAACTGTTTTTGCTTTTACGTTATGGTTTATTGTGTGTAGATGGATGAGGGGGGAAAATTATTTGATCAATTTCATAAGGCTGTAATGTAACAAAATGTAGAAAAAGTCAAGGTGTCTGAATATTTTCAGAATGCACTGCATTGATAAAGTATTTAGAACCCTTGACTTTTTCCACAGTTTACTACATTACAGCCTTATTATAAAATTGACAATAGTTTTTTTCCCTCATCAATCTACACACAATACCACAGATTTATTTGCATTTTTTTTTTAAAGGAACACACTGAAATATTACATTTACACAAGTGCCAGGTTTCCTCCAGGCGTGACGCTTGGCATTCAGGCCAAAGTGTTCAATCTTGTTTTCATCAGACCAGAGAATCTTGTTTCTTATGGTCAGAGTCTTTAGGTGCCTTTTGGCAGTCTTCAAGTGGCTGTCATCAGTGGTGGAAAAAGTACCCAATTGTCATACTTGAGTAAAAGTATAGATACCTTAGTAGAAAATGACTCAAGTAAAAGAAAAAGTCACCTAATAAAATACTACTTGAGTAAAGTCTAAAGGTATTTGGTTTGAAATATACTTATGTATCAAAAGTACATTTAATTGCTAAATTATACTTAAGTATCAAAAGTAAAAGTGTAATTTCAAATTCAAATTATATTAAGCAAAGCAGACGGACCCATTTTCTTGTTTTTAAAATGTAGTTAGCCAGGGGCACACCAACACTCAGACATTACTTACAAAAGATGCATTTGTGTTTAGTGAGTCCACCAGAACATAGGCAGTCGGGATGACCACGTGTTCTCTTGATAAGTGCATGTATTTCACAATTTTCAGGGAAAATGTATGGAGTAAAAAGTATAATATTTTCTTTAGGAATGCATTGAAGTAAAAGTTGAGAAATATAAATAGTTAAAGTACAAATACCCCAAAAATTACTTTTGTACGCAAGTATTTTTATTTAAGTACTTTACACCATTGGCTGTCATGTGTCTTTTACTGAGGAGTGGCTTCCATCTGGCCACTCTACCATAAAAGGCCTGATTGTTGGAATGCTGCAGAGTTGGTTGATCTTCTGGAAGGTTCTCACATCTCCACAGAGGAACTCCAGAGCCCTCTCAGAGTGACCATCAGGTTCTTGGTCACCTCCCTGACCAAGGCCCTTCTCCCCCGATTGCTCAGTTTGGCCGGGTGGCCAGCTCTAGGAAGTCTTGGTGGTTATAAACTTCTTCCATTTCAGAATGATGGAGGCCACGGTTCTTGGACTTTCAATGCTGCAGAAATGTTTTGGTACCCTTCCCCAGATCTGTGCCACAACACAATCCTGTCTCGGAGCTCTACGGACAATTCCTTTGACCTCATGGGTTAGTTTTTGCTCTGACATCAACTGTCAACTGTAGGACCTTATGTTTGCCTTTCCAAATCATGTCCAATCAATTTATCACAGATGGACGCAAATCAAGTTGTAGAAATATCTCAAAGACGACCAATGGAAACAGGATGCACCTGATCTACATTGAGTCTCATAGCAAAGGGTCTGAATACTTATGTAAATAAGGTATTTGTTTATTTTATACATTTGCAAAGATTTCTAAAAACCTGTTTTCGCTTTGTCATTATGGGCAGATTGTGTAGATTGAGGGAGAAAAAAATAGAATACATTTTAGAATAAGGCTATAACGTACCAAATGTGGAAAAAGTCAAGGGGTCTGAATACTTTCCGAATGCACCTTAAGTAAATTGACACATTTCTTCTCTTCCCAGCCGATTAGACCAACACTAGATAAATAAAACAAATACAAAAAGTATGACAGTTAACACATTTTATTGAGCTCATGTCAAATACACATGGCATAAACATAGTGGTAAACACAACAAACATGGGGAATAGGGTGAGATAACAGGATTACCTGGGAAAAACACTATTGAAATGATCAGAGTGTATTGCTTCATGATGTTTAAATGCACAAAGTCTCTTATGCAAATACAGTGAACACCGGTCTGAGGTGAAATCTAAAGAGTACAAAGCCTACACAATACCATCAATTGTAAACCATATGTCTCATCGAAATGTATGAATAATACCTGCATTTGTATGCAATCCCAGCATAGCTAATTTGTTGGCAAATTAACCTGCAAACATGACTGCATGTGTCATTAGTAGTTTGTCATTTGATAGTCTTAAAGTATCGGTCATGACTATGACATTGTTGATGATGATTTATTTGGTGTCGGCTTTAGGGTGGCTCTAATGAACACGACGAACAAAGCAAAGTTGGCTTATTAAGCCTGTGGCAAAGCACCCCACCACAATTCAAACATTGATTGTTATGCATAATATTAAATAAACATGCATCAGAACGCTGTCCATTTTTTCTTTCTTTCAGAATAACACTTGATACCAGATGACTTTGAAGTTTTCCATTCCTTCTCACATGTCAACAATCCAACAGCAAAATCCCATGTAACAGACAAAACAAACCTAGATACCTTATGCATTTGAAACACATTTCTAACTAATGGTGTAATCACATGCCTCCCAGTAATTTACCACCTGGTTTCACCAAGAGTAAATAGATGGTGGTTAATATCATGAGACTTCTGTCATTCCTTAAAGAAACATGTTGTCCACAATAGGCTGCGCCAATAACAGAACATTAGATGGCCTTAGTTTGAGACTTTTACACTCATAATCTGAATGCACAAATCAGAATATAAATCTAGGGGTAGACGTGAATTCTACAAGATCTGATTAAAAACATAACGGTACACATGCACCAAGAAGCCAAACGTGCCACCCATCCCCCAGAAACAACCTCAGAGGGACAAGTCATGTCAATCACATTTACAGCTCCCATGTAACACTAGACTAAGAACAAATCAAACTATAAAACCTAAAAAATGTTATCATTTTAAGTTGAGGTAAATTCAGATGCCAGAAAACCGGTATATCCACTGAATAATCACAGCTTAATTCTTAACAACATAGAACTTTTTGGTTGTTTTTGAAAAAGTTTCATTAAAGCAGAGTGACCTCAGAGTTGACTAACATGATTGGTAACAGACATTGTGATTATCTGGGTAGAGGACCCAGTCAACAAGCACACTGATCAAACCCTCCAGGGAGAAGACAACTGCCAAGAGGGAGTAGAACTAACATAAGGCAGCAGTGATCAATTGACAGGTGTTGAATGACAAACATGCCTGACAAGGTTTTGCAGGCAGGCCCGCATTCTGTAGAGGTGACTGAAGATGGGAAACTTGGTGAGAACCTAAGAAGAACTGGCTTTCATTTGATTTAAATTCTTCAAGCACAACAAACAAATTGCATAAGAAACCTGGTATAAAGTAGAAACTGTTCAGCAGCAGATAAAAAAAAAATAAAAAAAAGCTAGTTAATTTACAGTAGTGACATATCTTACATTATATCTTTCCAAATAAATTAAATGAAATCTATAATTCCAGGCAGGAAATGGAGGGAAATATTTGCTGGTAGGTTCTCACATTCATTCTTCGTTTGAAAAAAAAGAAAAGTGGCTGACCGACCAAATCCCTTGATTGGCAAAAGAAGGGGTGCAAAAGCCTAGTCTGGACTGACTATTTTCCTTCTGAAGCCATTTCCTTTAGCTAGATGGAAGAGGGGAAAAACATTGAAATGTTTTCTACCACAGTCAAGTATGAAACAGAACAGTCAAAACTGAACATTACAAAAATAATGATTGCATTCCGTTAAAGAACAACAAGAATGAGTAGTTGCTTACTCACTCTGGAACTTTGCCATTGAGTCTGGGTTCTAGTCAAATGCCATCTCCTGGCTTTTCCGTACACAGCGAGCCACCTTCCTCTTGAATTCACCATTAGGATCCTCCCTCCACTCTTTCTGTGGGACAGGCACAAACTCAATAGCACAATTGTCATTGTCACTTTGACACAGGTTCTGGACGTACTTGGTTATTGTAACACAGTTTAAATACATGTATTATTACAACTCACCGCAGCATCCACATTAGCAGGCGAATCACTGTTAGGGTCGGCCAGCATGGAGATCACACTAATCATAATCGTCTCTACAGTGTGGATTGGAAGCCAACGTTCCTCTGGTTTCTCATAGCCAAACTTGTCCTCTCCTGGCTCATGCAGTATTGAGATACATACATCACCATTCTTTGCCACTAAGAGAGATGAAGTGATTATATACACTAGTAAACAGCAAACTTGGTAGGGGACACGAATCCCACTCCAATGATTCTAAAACGGTTACAGCTCTGGGTTTAGTAAGGCTCATAACGTGTGACCAGTGTGTTTACCATTAGGATGCCAGATTTCAGTGATGAACTTCATCTTGGGAGGCCGTAGTGGATAATCATAGGGAAAGGTCAGGTACGCTTTGAAAAACCCTCCTTCACTGTAAGGGAGAGAACAGAGAAAGCAAAGCATTTCACATTGGGGTCAGTTAGCAGATACTCTTATCCACAGCGACTTACAATTAGTGCATTCATCTTAAGATAGCTGGGTGAGACAACCACATATCACAGTAAGTACCTTTTCCCTCAGTAAAGTAGTTATCAGCAAAGTCAGTGCTAGTAGGACTATATACACAGTGTACAAAACATTAAACAACTTCCTAATATTGAGTTGCACCCCATTTTGCCCTGAGAACAGCCTCAATTCGTCAGGGCATGAACTACAAGGTGTCAAAAGTGTTCTACAGGAATGCTGGTCCATGTTGACTCCAATGCTTCCCACAGTTGTGTGAAGTTGGCAGGATGTCCTTTGGGTGATGGACTATTCTTGATACACACTGGAAACTGTTGAGCTTGAAAATCCCCAGCTGCGTTGCAGTTCTTGACACTCAAATCGGTGTTCCTAGAATCTACTACCATGCCCCGTTCAAAGGCACTGTCATCTTTTGTCTTGCACATTCATCCTCTGAATGGCACACATACACAATCCATGTCTCAATTGTTTCAATTCTTTAACCCGTCTCCTCCCGCCAAGGTTCTTTGCACTCTGGGAGGGGGACAATGTAGAGTAGTCAACCGTGATGGAGAGGTCTTGGAGTGGGCAGGCCTTCCCCGGGAAGAAGAGCAGCTCCGTCAAGGACAAAGCAGTCATCATCCCCATTTACCCATCTGAGAGTACATTCAAAGTATGTACTCTTCTTTAGGAATATCAACCTATGTTCTACAGACACATTCTCAAATAAATGTCCTAACTTACAAGAGGGTGTCTTGTGGCCCTATGATGACCACCTCCCATTTGTATATATCCTCATCATCTATTAGGCCAGCTGAAAAGCCCTCCACTGGGTTCTTGTTGAGCTCTGAAATAGAGAGACACAAGGTAACAAAATGCAACAACTAACAAAAAAAAGACAAAAGGAACAGTGAAACGATGTTTAGACAGGGGTAGAAAAAGAGTGACAGGTACCTATTGTCAGTGTGGCCAACTGAAAAGGTGGCCTGTATGTACCCATCCCCTCCCCTCGGGTGCACAAAATTGAACTTCCATTGGCTGAAAGAATGTTCATGTGTCTGACAACTTCCAAGATATATAAACTTATAGCTATTTACTCAAATACAGAAGGGGATGGGTTAGTTAATAATTTGCCTTCAGAAACTATTCAAACTCCTTGACTTTTTCCACATTTTGTTGTGTTACAGACAATATTTAAAATGTATTAAACTGAGATTCTGTGTCATTGGCCTACACACAACCCACAATGTCAAAGTGGAATTATGTTCAGACATTTTTACAAATTAATAAAAAATGAAAAGCTGAAATGTCTTGAGTCGATCAGTATTCAAACTATTTGTTATGGCAACCCTAAATAATGTGTTCAACAAGTCAAGTAAGTTGCATGGACACACTGTGTGCAATACTAGTGTTTAAACAGACATAGCATTTCCACCAATTAGATAAGCAGCTTCAACGTTGAGTCACTCAAAGTGGAATATTTTACATATACTGTACCCATCACTTTGTAGCACAGATAGTTGGATGAAATACAAACAAACCTTGCTTACACTTCAAAGCGAGGGCACATATTTCAGCCTTGTGGGAAAAAACGGACAAGTTTTAATTCCACCATGGACAACACACTGCCATCAGACACCAGTCCAGGTCCACTCACCAGCATTATTTCCTTTCAAAAATTGAACAGGGCGAGGGAACACAAAGCACACAGTAACATTCAGTAACAATATTCTTATTTGTCTTTTAAATATAAGGCAGATGCTCCCTGACAACACAAGGAACTTTGATCCTATCAGAAGGGCAGGGGAGACTAGCCCATGCATTTAGTCAAATTAACTTTTTCGGGGTCGGGGGCAGTATTCGGAAGTTTGGATGAATGAGGTTCCCAAAGTAAACTGCATGTTACTCAGGTCCAGAAGCTAGGATATGCATGTATTTGATAGAAAACACTAAGGTTTCTAAAACTTAAAATAATGTGAGTATAACAGAACTGATATGGCAGGCGAAAACCCGAGGAGAATCCATCAGGAATTTTATTTTTTAGAGCTCACCACTGATTTTTATGGCTCTCTATGGGAATATAAAAAGGAATACATCCCAGATTGCAGTTCCTAGGGCTTCCAGTAGATGTCAGTCTTTAGAAAGAGTTTGTTTTTTGAAAAACTAGCTAGAATTTGTAGTTTTTTTTACGTGGCTCCCATTTTGGCTGTAGTGTTTTTACGTGAGCGTGGATGAAAGTGCGCACTTCATTATCTATCTCCGGTAATGAACATACTATTCTCCGTCTTACATTGTATCATTTATTTACATATTAGGGTACCTGAGGATTGATTAGAAATTGTTTGACTTGTTTGGATGAGGTTTATTGGTAACGTACATGATTCATTTGTATGCATTTTGAACGAGGGAAACCGGTGGATTACTGAGTCAAGCACGCCAACTAAACTGACTTTTTTGGGATATGAAGGACTTTATCAAACAACAACCATTTGTTATGTAACTGGGACCCTTGTGATTGCAACCTGATGAAGATCTTCAAAAGGTAAGTGATTTATTTATCGCTATTTCTGACTTTCGTGACACCTCTGCTTGGTTGGAAAATGTATGTAATGCTTGTGTGTGCTGGGCAGTGTCCTCAGATAATCGCATGGTGTGCGTTCACCGTAAAGCCTTTTTAAAATCTGACAAAGCGGCTGGATTAACAAGAAGTTAAGCTTTTAAGTGATGTATGACACTTGTATTTTCATGAATGTTTAATATTATGATTTTTGTCATTTGAATTACGCGCTCTGAAATTTTACCGGATGTTGGACGGTAGCGTCCGGTAGCGAATATCCCTTTGAGCATGTTATTAATTACACTTTGGGTGGTGTATGAATACACCCAGTCACTACAAAGATACAGGTGTCCTTCCGAACTCAGTTGCCGGAGAGGAAGAAAACCGCTCAGGGATTTCACCATGAGGCCAATGGTGACTTTAAAACTATAGCTGTGACGGGAGAACTGAGGATGGATCAACAACATTGTCGTTACTCCACAATTCTAACTTTAATGACAGAGTGAAACAGAGGAAGCCTGTACAGAATAAAAATATTCCAAAACATGCATCCTGTTTGCAATAAGATACTAAAGTAAAACTGCAACAAAAAAAAGGCATAGAAATTAACTTTATGTCTTGAATACAAAGAGTAATGTTTGGGGCAAATCCAACACAACATATCACTGAAAATCTTCACATTTTCAAGCATGGTGGTGGCTGCATCATGTTACTGGTATGCCTGTCATCAGCAAGGAATAGGGAGTTTTTTGTGTTTTTTACAACAAAAAAACCTGGTTCAGTCAGCTTTTCAACAGACACTGAGACAAATTCAGCAGGATAATAACCTAAAACAAAGGCCAAATACACATGAGTTGTTTACCAAAACAACATTGAATGTTCCTGAGTGGCCTGGTTACAGTTGACTTAAGCCGGCTTGAAAATCTATGGCAAGACATGACAATGGCTGCCTAGCAATGATCAACAACCAAATTGAAAGAATTTGAAGTATTTTTAAAAGAATAATGTGCAAATGTTGAACAATCCAAGTGTGCAAGCTCTTCGAGACTTACCCAGAGAGACTCTGCTGTAATCGCTGCGAAAGGTTATCCTAACATTTATTGACTCAGGGGTGAATACTTATGTAAATTGGATATTTATATATTTCATTTTTAATACATTTGCAGAAATGTCTAAAAACATGTTTTCATTATTGGGGTATTGTGTGTAGATGGGTGAAATAAAAAAAAACAATTGAATCCATTTTGAATTCAGTCTATAAAAACAAAATGTGGAAAAATTCAAGGGTTAAGAATACTTTCTGAAGGCCCTGTATAGCAGAATTAACACCAGTATTGTTAAAGCCATTTTAATTTAATTACTTTTTGACAGCATCCCTTTTGATTTAAACAAAGATTTCCATAGATGTTTGCCTATGGAAGAAGTGGACAAAGTTACTTTTTGTACCTGAATGCAAGAATATTCAGGAGATAAAGGTGCTCAAAGTTGACTCCTTTTACATACCTCACCATACCATAAGACATCCATGTCTTCATCACTGGAAAATATAAATGGTTGAGTTTTATATAATTTAAAAAGCTTACAAAGAGTGTTGTCAAACTAAAACTAAGTTCAATCAAAATTGCCATTTTTAAACCTTTGTCAATGATCTTAAAACAACTAAACTCTGATTATTTTCATATTTGCATGTTGTAGCTTAGAACCCATTTCAGATAATCTAAGGTGTTTGTGTTGTGCCTACTAACAGTTGAGAAACAAAATGCTCTTGAATACAGAGTGGGTGTCACTTCACCAATAGAAATCATAAAATTGACCTATTCCTACAGACCACTGCAATTTAGCTGGTACACCATCGAACTTGAATCAAATGTTTTACTTGAATTACTAGCCCAAAGATGACCACCTCTCCACGTCGAATGTCAACTTAAATTGTCATTTCTATTATCAATGTTTCTATGATTTCAAAAGGTTTCCTAAAGATTGACAGTATAATTTAAAACAACAGTGGCCATTCAAGTCAACATTTGCTGATGTGTGGAGCTCCAGCGATCTTTGTGGTACAATTTTAAAGTCGACATTTCATTGTTATTCAACTTTTAGTACATTTATCAGCCAAAACATGACATTCACCATGTATTAAAGAACATGTTGTGTCTCAACCGATTGTGGTCACAACAGAAAAAACATATGTCAAATAGGGTCTAAACTACAACATACGCACATTTGAAAAAAAATCGATGTTTACGCGTTTAGATAATTGACGTTAAGGTTAAAAAAATATAATACCAAAAATTCTGAAATTATAAAACTGTTTGACAACTTTGTTTGTAAGCTTATAAATGAAATCAACCTCAACCTTTTATATTTTGCAGTGATGATGGTGGGGTACCCAAAATGGGTCAACTTTGGTTACCTTAACATCTTGTGAACGTTTTGGCATTCAGTGCCAAATAGTAACCTTCTGAGCACTTATACAATGAGCAAATGTGTATGGTAGGTTTCGTTAAAATCAAAAGGGTGTTGTCAAAAAGTGATTGAATTTAAATAGATTTACCCGTATACGCTAGCTGTCAACCCCTAATGGAGTTAGCTACAGTGACTGTATGCCATTACCAGAACGAGTGAACAGGATAACAATGATGTGATGTTCCCACCATTCATTGTCAGATGGGCCTGGGGACGATTATTCCTTTGTTCCTTGGCTATCTTGTCAGCTAGCTAATAACAAGCCAGATCATGTTTACAGCCCACTAGGGTGGTGTTTCACTGCAGACAGAGGTTGGTGTAAGATTAGGTTAGGGCTAAATTAGATTTATTTCCTCTATAGCTCGAATCAGTAACAAAATGTTGACTTCCTAGCTAGCCAACTAACGTAACGCTGGTGACGTTCTCGTTGACAGTCAATGTGTTAAACTAGCTAACTCGCTGGTTTAGACTACGTCAATGCATAGTTTGGGTTAGTCGTGCAGTTGAAATCCGTCATGTTAACATGATAATTAAGCGGAAAATATATAACTAGACTGTGTTTACAGCCAAGATCATTGCACTAATGTAAACAAACAATCGTGGCTGCCCTCGTTGAACGCGGCGGATGGTTAGCTAGGCTAAATAACTACGTAGCTTGGGGGTCTCTTTCTTTCTTTCTTTAAACCTTTGTCTTACCTGCCAATTGCTTTCGAAGAAGTAATGCTGATTGTTCAGTCATTGTATGTGGGCTTCAACCAAAAAAATTGTGTTGCCAAACACTGAGAAATAATAAAATCAAATTGGCAACTAGATAGGCTACCTCCGTGTTATGACAGGATAGTGGTAAGATTTGTTCCAACAGCGCTTGGGCAGAAACTATAGCTGGCTAGACTTTTCTCCTGATCATGAAAACTTTGAGTGGGTATTAAAAAGCATTTAAAACGATGTACAATTTAAATAATTTACACCAAGGAGAAGAGAAAAATATGTATGACACATGTATCAAGGATAGGATGTTTTTTTATAAAAGCAAAACATAATTCACTGGTCCTTCAACTTGCCAACTTCCGGCGCTATATTTAATACATCGCAGTTTGTGATGAAAGCTAGTAAGTAACTGACTAACTGCAATCGTATAACTTTAGATTTTTTTTTATCTCAGACACCCATCAAAATACATCGAAATGAACGTCATAGATCATGTACGGGATATGGCCGCTGCGGGGCTACACTCAAATGTTCGGATAATGAGTAGTTTACTGCTGACAATGAGCAATAACAATCCGTAAGTATTAGCTTGTTGGCTAACTAGCTAACGTTATTACTGAACATCCACATTTATCTAACTAGCTATTCATTCCGTTCGATCAGCTTTGAAAGAATATAATTCTGTACAATTGGTAAAAACATGTGTCCTACTGAATGCATGTTGATCGTCACGAGACAAGTTGAAGTTGACAAGCAATCACTTGTAGCAAGCTAGCTAACTAGATCGCTTAAGATGGGTGTAAATGTAGTTAGTAAATGTAATAAGATGGATTAATTCTGGCGTTGTGAATGTTGTATGTTGATTGCTATTGATCTTGACCACAAGTTATTGTCAGTCTAATACTGTGCCATTGATGCGCGTGCCACATATTTTCCTGCAGAGAGCTGTTCTCACCATCCCAGAAGTACCAGTTGCTGGTTTACCATGCAGATGCCATCTTCCATGACAAGGAGTACCGTAATGCTGCCTGCAAGTACAACATGGCACTGCAGCAGAAGAAAGTGCTCAGCAAAACGTCCAAAGTTCGCCCATCTACCGGGGGAACGGCATCCTCCATACAGTCACAGGTGTGCAAGGCTCCCAACTCTGTCAATTACAACGCATATCTATATTAGCAACAAGCATTCATGTCATTAATTTAAAATAATGCACATTTGACTGACCTGCTCTACGGACAGTATACAGTGCATTCAGAGAGTATTCAGACCCATTCACTTTTTCCACATTTTGTTGTTAGCCTAATTCTAAAATGGATTAAATTGTCCCCCAATTACACACAATACCCCATAGTGAAGCAAAAACACGTTTTGAAAAATGGTTTGCAAATCTATTAAGTAAAAAACTGAAATTACATTTACATAAGTATTCAGACCATTTACTCAGTACTTTGTTGAAGCACCTTTGGCAGCGATTACAGCCTCTAGTCTTCTTGGTTATGACGCTACAAGCTTGGCACACCTGTCTTTAGGGAGGTTCTCCCATTCTTCTCTACAGATCCTCACCGGTCTCTCCAGAGATGTTCGATCGGGTTCAAGTCGGCTAAGCTGGCTTAGGTTTGCTGTCCTTTTGGAAGGTGAACCTTCGCTCCAGTCTGAGGTCCTGAGCGCTCTGGAGCAGGTCTTCATCAAGGATCTCTGTACTTTGCTCCGTTCATCTTTCCCTCGATACTGACAAGTTTCCCAGTACCTGCTGCTGAAAAACATCACCGCAGCATGATGCTGCCACCCCCATGCTTCACCGTAGGGATGGTATTGGCCAGGTGATGAGTGGTGCCTGGTGTCCTCCAGACGTGACGCTTAGCATTGAGGCCAAATAGTTAAATATTGGTTTCATCAGACCAGAGAATCTTGTTTCTCATGGTTTAAGTCCTAGGTGCCTTTTGGCAACTCCAAGGGGGCTGTCGTGCCTCTTACTGAGGAGTGGCTTCCGTCTGTCCACTCTACCATAAAAGCCTGATTGGTGGAGTGCTGCAGAGATGGTTGTCCTTCCGGAAGGTTTTCCCATTACCACAGAGGAGTTCTGTCAGAGTGACCATCAGGTTCTTGGTTACCTCCCTGACCAAGGCCCTTCTCCCCCGATTGCTCAGTTTGGCCAGGCTGCCAGC
Source organism: Oncorhynchus keta (assembly GCF_023373465.1). Lineage (NCBI taxonomy): Eukaryota > Metazoa > Chordata > Actinopteri > Salmoniformes > Salmonidae > Oncorhynchus > Oncorhynchus keta. The sequence continues at coordinate 12,829,690 of NC_068445.1, read as the reverse complement.
TCTAGGAAGAGTCTAAACTTCTTCCATTTAAGAATAATGGTCGCCACTGTGTTCTTGGGGACCTTCACTGCTGCAGAAATGTTTTGTTATGCTTCCCTAGATCTGTGCCTCGACACAATCCCGTCTCGAGCTCTATGCACAATTCCTTCGACCTCATGGCTTAGTTTTTGCTCTGACATGCACTGTCAACTGTGGGACCTTTTATAGACAGGTGGGCCTTTCCAATCATGTCCGATAAATTGACTTTAGCACAGGTGGACTCCAATGAAGTTGAAGAAACATCTCAAGGATGATCAATGGAAATTGGATACACCTGAACTCAATTTCAAGTCTCATAGCAAAGGGTCTGAATACTTATGTAAATAAGGTATTTCTGTTAAATTTTATTTTTTATAAATTTGCAAAAATGTCTAAACCTGTTTTCGCTTTGTCATTATGGGGTATTGTGTGTCGATTGATGAGGAAAACAATTCATTTAATACATTTTAAATTAGGCTGTAACGTAACCAAATGTGGAATAAGTGAAGGGGTCTGAATTCTTTCCGAATGCACTGTACATAATTGTGCACAATGTGCTGGAAGGAATCACATTGCCTTCTGAATTGACCAATGACATTTTTCTTCTTCCCAGAGTTTGCCCTCAGAGATTGAGGTAAAGTATAAGATTGCAGAGTGCTACACCATCCTGAAGCTGGATAAGGATGCCATTGCAGTGCTTGATGGGATTCCATCTAGACAGAGAACCCCAAAGGTAGGCAGCCAAGTTCGAGGTCTCCTCCTGAAAGCCCCCCCCCATCTTCTCTCAATGTCAGCTAAGCTTGCAGTGCCGTTTGACTATTTCAATAAAGTAAAGTAGCCGTGATTCTTGCGAGGTATTGCATATTTGTTTATCCATTTCAGATCAACATGATGCTGGCAAATCTGTACAGGAAGGCTGGACAGGAACGCTCTGCTGTCACAAGCTACAAAGAGGTCCTGAGACAGTGTCCTCTGGCACTGGATGCCATCATTGGTATGGACTAGTGACTGGGATGTTTCTGTAGTGCATCACACAGACATTCCAACACCCCGTGTTGTTGTGCTCTATGTTTTGAAGGGTTCTTTTACCTCGTCTGTTGTAGGTCTCTTGTCTCTGTCAGTGAAGGGAGCTGAAGTGGCATCCATGACAATGGATGTGATCCAGAGTATTCCCAACCTGGACTGGCTCTCTGCATGGATCAAAGCCTATGCCTTCATACATGCAGGGGACAACCACAGAGCAATCAACACCATCTGGTGAGCAGACCAGTGCCTCACCGCCATGGAGGCGTTATTCATTTCATGAATCATCTCTGGTATTGTTAAGCTCGGGCTCTCATTCTGGGTATTTGTCTGTTCCCTGATTCTCCTTTTCAGCTCTCTGGAGAAAAAGTCTTTACTGCGGGACAATGTGGACCTGCTGGTGAGCCTGGCAGATGTGTACTTCAGGGCAGGCGACACAAAGAACTCCATCCTGAAGTTTGAGCAGGCCCAGATGCTGGACCCTTATCTGATCAAAGGTACTGGAAAGCTGGTATCAGAAAAACCCATCATATACATTAGTTTCTTAGTACTCACTAAGCCAGGCTAGCAAAGCTTATCTAAGACATTAACTAATTATATATATTGATATTCATTATTTGGACTAATTCAGTTATGTTGTCTATATTTGCTGTCAGGCATGGATGTATATGGCTACCTTATGGCACGTGAGGGGCACCTGGAGGATGTTGAGGTCCTTGGAGGAAGACTGTTCAACATCTCAGATCAGCATGCAGAGCCCTGGGTTATATCTGGGTAAGTGATCTTCAGTGACCAGAAATAAATGTATGATAAGATCCAAGTAATTGAAATACTAAATTAAGTGTTTTTTTATTTTTATTAATCTATAATAACGTGTTTGTATTTTGTTATAACAGTTATAAAAATTTTAAAAAGCCTGTTTTTCAGTCTACGTACACTAAATACATGTTCCTACCCATCTGATTTGTGGCTCAGATGTCACAGCTTCTACAGTAAGCGCTACTCCCGGGCCCTCTACCTGGGTGCCAAGGCCATCCAGCTGAACAGCAACAGTGTGCAGGCCCTCCTCCTGAAGGGGGCAGCACTGAGGAACATGGGCCGAGTGCAGGAGGCCATCATCCACTTTAGAGAGGCCATGCGCCTGGCGCCATGCCGTCTGGACTGCTACGAAGGCAAAGGGGACCTATTTGTTATGATAATCATTCTAATGAAAATTGTTTTAAACTTGAACAGCCCTCCACATCAAACATCCAATGCAAGTTTGCTTGCAAATTGTTTTGTAGTTTTGTACAGCTGAGGGTAGAACATGGCGCTTGCATCGCCAAGGTTGTGGGTTCTATCCCTGGGGCCATCCATACTCAACATTTTGCACACATTACTCTAAGTCACTTTGGATAAAAGCGTCTGCTAAATGGCATATATTATTTGTTGCTACTAGTATTGAGGTAGTAATGAGACTTCTGTCCTCAGGTCTGATTGACTGTTACCTGGCATCCAATGGGATCCGCGAGGCGATGGGGATGGCCAATAACATCTATAAAACCCTGGGAGCGAATGCCCAGACTCTAACCATCCTGGCCACAGTCTGCCTGGAGGATCCTGTGACCCAGGAGAAGGCCAAAACCCTGCTGGACAAGGCGCTAGCTCAGAGGCCTGACTACACCAAGGCTGTGGTCAAAAAGGCAGAGCTGCTAAGTATGTGGCTTGGTACCTATTCTTATCAGCTGTTGTGCTGTAGAGATTTACAACCATTGCATCTTCATAAGTGTAAGGGAAAAGATTTTGGATATTGTTTGTTGTCCTATTTCAGGTCGGGAACAGAAATATGAGGAAGGGATTGCTCTTCTCCGGAATGCCTTAGCCAATCAGAGTGACTGTGTGCTGCACAGAATGCTGGGGGATTTCCTTGTGGCGGTCAATGATTATCAAGAGGCAATGGACCAATACAGCATAGCACTTAGGTAATGTTACACCCAAGTCCAGTGTTTTACACACCTCATGAAATGTTAAAGCACGGTCGCCCTTAGGCCTATTTTAAATGTTGCACTTTTGATCTTGAGAATGTCCATGTTTCTCGATCATCTGACACTGTTGGTCTCTCAGCCTGGACCCAAATGACCAGAAGTCTCTGGAAGGAATGCAGAAGATGGAGAAGGAGGAGAGCCCTGCTGATGCCACTGTGGAGCTGGATGGAGATGACATGGAGGGCAGTGGGGAGGATGGAGACCTGGAAGGCAGTGACAGTGAGGCAGCCCAGTGGGCAGACCAGGAGCAGTGGTTTGGCATGCAGTGACCCAGCAGGCCCACTGCAGCGATCCCAAGGGCACAGAGGGGGGCAGGGGGAATAGACCACACATGGGCATCATGGGCTACCTGATGTACTGCTCTAGTCACCCACTCAATATGGGTGTGTATAGCCCCATCCCAGAGTTATATAGAAGTCAGCATAGCAGCCCCTGATTTTTTTGGGGATGGACGCATCATTTTACTCATGACTCCGATGGGCAGAGAATTCAGTAAGCTTAACTCCGCCTTTCCTAGTTTGCAATCGTCACTGATTAGTTGACATGTGAAAATGTTACTAACATATGTCCTAGAGTAAAGGAGGCGAGATGAGGCGGCCATTTAGGATTGCTGGGTCATGGCCTTTGAGTTTGCCATTACTGTTTGCTTGTTTTCTCTCTGGTAAACAGGAAATCTTATGAAACCAGTGACGTTAATTTGTTCCTTTACCCCTGTAACACTTGCACGTATTAACATGCTTCTCTTAAGAAAAATATTGGTGTGTAACTGGTGACACTTTCCCTTTCTCTCAATGTTTAACGTGTCAATCATGTGGTCATTTCGTTTGACTCACATTCTTTGCAAAGTAAGTTACTAGTTTTCCAATGCAAATGTGTATAAGCATGTATTGTATATATGTTTTGAAGATATACATTAAAATCATGACAAGGTCTCATGACCTGACATTCCTTTATTACAAAGTTTGTGGTCATTTGCTTTAGTGACCAGTTGAGGAGCAACTCTAAAACATCCTTGTATGTAGGCTACAAGCAAGGTAGCTTCAAATGAAGACCTCTCCAACCTGGCATATAGACGATAAGCAACACATCATGTATAATCGCTTTATTTACCTGAAACCACAAATCATGTGATACATAATACAATCGTCAGCTCGGCGAACACATGCCATTGAAGGGACTGACTGCTTTCGAGAATGTATCACCGCACCTCCGCCCTTCCCAGATACTGCAAACATATCGCACATCACAGTGCAAAGCAAATAGTCTGGTTATTTTACATCCTATTCAAAAAAAGATTTCCTTAGGAAAAGATAGGCATTTCAGCTTAACATTTGTACTATTGTTTGAAAATGAATGTCTTTAATTGATCAATACTATACATTAACTATTACACATCTGATCAAATAATTTGCTGCTTCAGAGGGCATGCATCATGGAATATTGTACATTAATATAAAACTGACATTAAGTTTAAGATGGCATGAGAACTCTGTCTTGTCTAGTTTTGAAGGCTCCCCATGCAGTAAGGATTGAGGGACTTGGGATTGGTTCATTTGATTCCAAAAACACTTCATACCCATTTATGCCCATTCTGTTAAATATTTACCATTTGATTATTAGTACTTTTTTTGTGATGGAATTGCTTATGAAATGTATCAATCATGTCTTGATATCTCTTTATTGACATGCAGGTCTTGGAAGATGTGGTGCTGCTCAAAAAACACATGCACAACACAAACAAAACCTTACAGTTCCTGCAAGGGATTTAGAGGGGCGGGTTTACACGGCACTAGCTGCAGAGAGAGAACAGAGAGACAGAGAAACCAATCAGAGGACGACAGAAATATGGCATAGGTCAAAGAAGCAAAAGGTGCAAACCCGAGGCATGGCTTCCTCACTAGGCATTTAAAAAGGCATGGTGAACAAAAAGCCATTATTAAAAGGTCATCTACTGCTTCATTTTCTACGTACAGTCAATGTCTAGGGCCATGCCACGTGCAAGCAGGATGGGAATAAATGCAGTAAGCCATATTAAGTGAAGCACTATGACCTGCGAGTCGCATATCAGAGCTCAAAACTTAATCCCAGTAATGACGCTTTACACATCAATCCCTTATTAACAGACTTGATCCAGGTGGAACTAAGACAGACACAGGGTCTTAATCCTATAGTGTAGGTTTGGCTGGCACTTAGTGACAAAGGGATGTTGAAATGAAGGCGCCTCCAATTTTCCTCCATATTACAAGATCCTGCTGATAGATGGGACCAATTGGTAATATCACCCTTAGTAGAATGTATCCAAGAGCACAGACTCGACACTTATTCTTTCAACAAGGAGAAGAGTTACTGCTGTCAAACTCAGACAGCAAGGCTCGGTGTGTGACAGTGCCAGGATGAGAGGAGACATTAGTGGGGCAGAAAGCATGCAGGCAGTACTCACTCTGTTGGGTTAACAGGCAGAAGGCATTGGAAGAAATAGCAGTTAGGTTTAAGAAAACTCAAGCGCTTACTGGCCTGGTATCGGCGAGGGCATGCTTTCCAGGAATACCTACCTACAGTGTGTCTAAAACACACAAGTAAACTAGTGTAAAGGTATGGAGCATCTGTAAAAACTCCATGCACATAGATACTATTTTGTGTGATATGTACAGATATACAGACTCTTCTACCAGCCAGTCATCTTAGCCTTTTAGAGTTGGGCCTATATACTATGGCCAAAGCAGACTCCACGTAGTGACACACCCAAACAGGCAATTCAGACCACATAAAGGTCCCATCAAGCATCCATCTTGTGCTCAACTGATAAGATAAATCAGCCCCTTGGTGCATTTATATATATTCAAGTACAGTATGTGCACAATATACATAATCTATATCATAATTATTGTAATAAAGAAACTACAGTGCCCGTAAATTAAAGCTGAACCTATAAAAAAAAGTGAACCTTTATGGGAATAACAATAGATTATGTTGTGTTCAAGTAAACGTGTTTAACGACAGGCTTGTCTATATAAAATAATTGCTTTGAGTCGAACTAAGGTAACATTTCGTCCGAACCCCACTCATGGAACATTAAAAAAAACAGATTAAAAACTTTTTAAAAAGCTCTTAAAATAACATGGAAAGGCAAATGAGGGCTTTCTATTTCTTTCTGCAAAAGCAAAATGGTGCATACCTCAACACTCAATATGACAATGTTTATGAAAAGCTTAGTGAGAAACACGGTAGTTATCAATAGTCATATTAGCGTTGAGGTAGCTGTGCCTAGTGCAGAAAAGAAACATGGAGATCAAACGGTAAGGAAATCTCAGTTCCTCATGCCAGGGCAGAATACATGCATGTTTTTGTGCAGACTTCTGAGTCAGTGCAAATGATGGTCCTTACAGTTACGACACACCATACTTATCCACAAGGTCTTGAGGTCAAAGTTCACACTGAAAACAAGAGTCAAACGTCTAAGTCCTGTGCACGTCGCTTATGGGTCCCGACTGCCCCCCCCCCCACCCACCCGTTCCCAAAGCTACAAAAATCTTTATCTTGATAAAATAGTGTTAATTCTCTGTTGACGTCTCATAAATAGATGATTTTTACGCCTGTTCAAAAAAGGGGGGCAAAAAAAACCAAACACAACCAACAGCTTGATATTAAACGAAGACACATGGACAAGTGATTAACCTCAGCAAATAGTGAACGGTAAAAAAAACTGAATGGACAAAAATGTCCTGGAGACAAGCCGAGGAGAGGGCTCACAGATAGCATCTGTCATCCACACAGGTACAAATGTTGACTTGAGCGCCCACTGCAGTTGATGTAGTTGTTGTAGTAGTTGGGGGGGGTTAGACGTGTGTTAATCTCCACTCACACTGGTGCATTGAGAGGGTTGTGTGCTGGAGTCAGGACCAGAACAGGGCAGACACGTTAGTGTCGACGCTGTAGAGCCACAGCACCAGCGGGAGGGTGATGCCCACAAAGGGCCAGGAGATGCCCTCCGTGCATGCAGAGGGGGACCAGCCTTTGCCGGATGACTTATACTCTGGCTGGTTACCGGGTTCCAGGTAGTTCCTGGCCACGAACTTAAGCAGCTCATCAAGCAGGATGACGGGCAGGGAGATCTTCAACACCACCAGCCACTGGGTCAGGTCCAGAGGGGTGATCTGAAAAATGACCTGGAGAGGTGGAGGAAGAGGGATGAAAAGAGTGAGAATGGGGCAGCTAGAGAATGACCTGGGTTGAGAGGTTGATAGGAGTAAAGCTGACTTACGGGCAGTGGCTCTACGTAGAGGATGAGGAAGTGGAGGGACATGGAGAGGCAGATGGCCCCCAGCAGCCAGATGTTCTCCCAGGGGGGCATCCGCAGCAGGGACTGGTTCTCTGACAGGCTGGGGATAGAGAGGTTGAAGGTCACATTAAGATATTTTTTAGGGTCCACATACAGTACTCTATATTCCATTCTTGTAATTAGAAAGTTGGAGCTGTCCTCCACTGAATGCTAATTATTCTTTGAGGATGAAAGAACGCTCCGCTGACTACAGGGGACCCACCTGTTAAGGGCATTGCACATCTCAATGGTGACAAGCACAGACAGGGCCATGGTCATGGGGTAGGGGGACTCAAACACATGACACTCCAGGTCGGCGAAGTCAGGGTTGTCAGGGGAACACTGCAGGAAGTGGCTCTGTGTGGGGAGGAGTCAGACAGACACGAGGGACTTAGGCAGGGAGGTACAACACCACACAGACAGTAACGCTGACCTCTAGGAGCTAGTCTTACCAGCTGGTACAGGGAGATCATAGGGCCGTCCTCAGCGGCCACGAACCACCAGGTAGCAGCTCCCACTGTGGCAGCTCCCACATAGCCTGAGGACAGAGACGTAGAAAGAGTTGACCGACTGTGGGACAGACTGGTTCTCTGACTAGGGGGTGGGGGCAGAGGAGTGCACAATAACACTATATGGCAGGGTATGCCAGTAGTAGTAAGCTTGACCTTAAGATGGAGCTATTTGAGACAAAAAATGGAAATAAAGCACAGTCCTAACAGTCCTAATAACTCACATCCAATGGCCAGGTATCTGAAGAAGAGCCATCCGGAGATGAGGGGCTCCTTGGCACTGCGGGGGGGCTTGTTCATGATGTCCAGGTCGGGGGGGTTGAAGCCCAGTGCAGTGGCAGGGAGACCGTCTGTCACCAGGTTGACCCACAGCAGCTGAACTGGGATCAGAGCCTCAGGGAAGCCCAGAGCAGCCGTCAGGAAGATACTGCCCGCACAGAGAAACATTGTTAACACCACTAGCACCACTACAAAGACCTCAGTGCCAGGAGGAGGTACGTCAAACAGCTGACTCACCAGACGACCTCTCCCACGTTGGAGGAGATGAGGTAGCGGATGAACTGCTTCATGTTGTTGTAGATGGCCCTGCCCTCCTCCACAGCCGCCACGATGGAAGAGAAGTTGTCATCGGCCAGGACCATCTCAGAGGCTGACTTGGCCACGGCAGTGCCAGACCCCATGGCGATGCCAATCTCTGCCTTCTTCAAGGCAGGGGCATCGTTCACTCCGTCACCAGTCTGTGTGGGAGAAAACAGAAATACTTAAGGATGGATAGGAGGCTACATGACAACAGCAATACAATAGATATATAAGCTTTACAGGTACAGTAAGGATACGGATGGGGGATGTGAGGGGGGGTTCATTGTACCATGGCCGTGATCTCATCCATGCCCTGCAAGAACTCAACGATCTTGGACTTGTGGGAGGGCTCGACACGGGCGAAGCAGCGGGCGTTGGTCACGGCATCACGCTGTGCCTGGGGAGACAGGTCGTCAAACTCGCGGCCTGTGAACGCCATTTTCTCCACGTCGTCCTCCTCGCTCAGGATGCCGATGCGGCGGCAGATGGCCACGGCAGTGCCCTTGTTGTCGCCGGTGATCATGATGACTCGGATGCCGGCCAGGCGGCACAACTTGATGGAGGCAGCCACCTCTGTCCTGGGAGGGTCCAGCATGCCAACGCAGCCCACAAAGGTCAAGCCAGACTGAGCAGAGAAACACACACACAAACACGATCAGGGCTGTCATCAGGGTTCCTACTCAACGTCCAACCGTTATACTAGATATGATAGTAATAGCATCCCGCAGTGTAAGTCAGATATAATCTACTTTATGCAACAGTGGTGATGAGTAACCCTCACCTCGTAACCAGCGAAACGGGCACAATCGACCAGCACCATATCCTCCTTCCTGGGTGGGGCGTCCCGGGTGGCCAGAGCCAGGCAGCGCAGGGTGTCACGCCCCGTTCCGTACTCTCGGATTGTAGACATTATCCTATCCTTGATGCCTGGGGTCATGGCAACCTTGTTGGTGCCCACCCTGACATGGGTACATCTGTCAATAACGCCCTCTGGGGCACCCTGTGGGGTAAGAACGAGTTTGAGGTTGAAACACCGATTCAAACACGGGCGACTCAAAAACACTTGGTTCAAAGTGAGTCAAGCATAGGAGTGTTGCTAAAAGCTGGTGATACCTTGACAAACATCTTTCCGAGGGAGGAGCGAGCCTTGTTGGCGGTGCAGTACACAGACATGGACTTCCTGTCTCTGGAGAACTCCAGGGTGAACTCCTTCTTCATCAGCTGCGTGATCACCTAATAGAAGACATGCAGACACACGACTCAGAAAACCTGCTCACAAACCAGCGGTGACGTTTCACACCATTCAACGGTTGCGGTTAGTGGACTTACAGAGTTGCAGGCATTGGCCCTGTCGATCCTGGACAGGCCTTGGATGTCGGTGTCAAACGCATTCATCTTTTCCACCAGGCAGGTGAGGGCCGTCTCTGTGGCCTCGCCAACCTTCTCATACACACCTTTGGCCTGATGACACAAACATAAACATTAGTCACTTCTACTCCACGTCCCATGATGAGCGATATGAAGGAAAAAAGGCAGGCAGGCGAGCGCACGGACCTCATTATAGTCCAGAGAGGAGTCATTGCACAGAGCACAGATGGTGGCAATCTCCACTAGACCATCGTACGCAGAGGACTTCACTAGTCTGCCATCCTGGTACCTGGAGGGAGACACAAAGGACAGGGCCGGACACAAGAAGAAACGTTGGAGGGAGTTTAACAATACATGTAACTAGAGGTAAATCAATAATTGTAGCATGAATGGATTAGCATTAAGAGTGTATTTGGTCCTCACACTTCTCCCTCGGGGGCGTAAGTAGAGCCAGTGATGGTGAACTCGTTCAGAGAGCAGCTGTTCCCCTCGGCCTTGTCAAGGATGAACATCTGGAGACCCCGACACAGCACAGACAAGACAAGATTAGGCCTAATCATCTCACACCAATGTATGGTTACAACATTACATTAGAGGCTGTTTCTTAACTGACACTGTAGATGGCAGCAGATGGACAACATAATAGCAGAGTGGACTGCAGCAAGTCAGCGCCACAGAGTCTGTGAGGGCTGTAGACCACCCTATACTGTGTGTGGTTGGCTCTTCTATCCTAGTGGGGGACCTAAAACCCCCGAAAGTAAAACAAGGAAAATTCTCCCTTGTGAGGGCATTTCCCACATCCCCATGAGGACAAAGGCTATTTTAAGTTTAGGGGTTCGGTTTAGGGTTACAATTAGGTTTAGAATTTGGGTTAGGGAAAATAGGATTTGGAATTTAAATTGTAGGTCCCCACGAGGATAGAAGAGCATAACGTGTGTGTGTGTGTGTGTGTGTGTGTGTGTGTGTGTGTGTGTGTGTGTGTGTGTGTGTGTAGACTCTGGGCTGCAGGGATTTAGATGCCCTCTCTGGCTGTGTGTGGGGGTTATGGTAGGAGTGTAGCAGTGAGCACTGGTTGTTTGGTTTAGTCAATACTACATAAGTAAAATAGTGGAGGCCGTCTGTCAGGGAGCCTGAATAAAGAGAAGAGAGTGCTGGAGCCCAGAGGGCTGGGCCTTTTCCCTCAGGAAGAACTGGACTGGTCCAAACCTAAGAGTAGGCACATGCACACAAACACTGTCACAGCCAGTCAGCTGGGACACCACCACAGCAGTCTTAGTCAGAGATAAAAGGAAGGAAGAGTGATGGTAATCAGTCATGTCCTTTCCAGACGGAGGCCACACTTCAAAGAGCTTTGCTGGCGTCAGATGATTAGAAAAAAAATGACATTCTCTTTCGCTGGATACATTATGCTTCTGTTACTGTGAATTCAACACAAACAATTTTGTGGAAGACTTTCTTTCCACGCATCACTGACAGAAATGAAATGGGAGATGTTTGCTGGGCAGTTACCTGAAGAAGGCTTGGCTCACTTTCGGCTCCTAGCCTCTACCTCAAAGATGTTTAAGGGATACTGTGAGATTCTGGTATTTAAGCTCTTGATATCCTAGTAGCAATGCTACTGTACCTGTAGACTTCCAGTCATTGCGCTAAAGCTAGTTAGCAGTAGTTTCCCGAGTCAATGCTAACTTCCTTCATCCTGCACACAGAGACATCAAAATGATGTCCATAAGTTCATCTGACTATAGGGCAAGTAAATTAAAAAGCCAGAATCTCTCAGTATCCCTTTAACCTACTGGATAGGGGAAAGCAATGTGGAGGAAGTTTGGCATATTACTGGCAAACTACTGGCATATTAACATGATGCGCTGCTTAAACAGATGTCCTCCTCACTTATGTTATGTAAACAATGAGATAAGCACCGTAGGACATGATGACTAGTAGTTACTAGTGCATTAAGGCAAAATTGCATCATCCATTCTAATAATCTCAGTCTGCGCCAGAGGAGAAGGGAAATGACTAGAGAGGGAAAAGCATTCAAATAAGACCATAGAGACCCATTGGAATGCTAGATCAAAATAGATGTATTCTGGGAAATAAATAGCCGCTGGCCGATAAAGAGTCACTCATCCAGAAAAGAAAATCATGTTTTAAAGGAGTGCAGTCAGCGGTTCCGTACAAAGTTCTGTGCATATTCAACAAAAAGAGAATAAACATGCTCAATGAATAATTAAATGTCTCACTGCTCTGGGACAGAGAATGTAAGTGTGTTGGAGAGCCACTCAGAAAGAGGGAGGGAGGGAGGGGCTGGATGCTTTGCAGAGCTGTGACGCAAGGTCAGTTATGCAACAGCACCGCGGCTGATCAGTCACCCCACGGCTGAATGTAGATCACAGCCGCAGCACGTCGCTGCCTCACCACCTCTGTTACACAGCTCACTCTTGATTCCCCACGACAAAGAGCCTTCTGCTTACACCATCTCAAACCCAATCACAGCAAGGTAATGCGACAGAGCCATTTCAGAGGCAGACCTCTCTGTTCAGTCAGTGTGTAAAGCAAGATAAAGAAAACAACCAGACTCACCCTGCAGACAGACATCTGATTGGTCGTGAGGGTGCCAGTCTTGTCGGAGCAGATGACAGAGGTGCAGCCCAGGGTCTCCACAGAGGGAAGGCTGCGGACGATGGCGTTCTTCTTGGCCATGCGGCGGGTGCCCAGGGCCAGGCAGGTGGTGATGACAGCGGGCAGACCCTCGGGGATGGCGGCCACAGCCAGGGCCACGGCAATCTTAAAGTAGTAGACAGCACCGCGGATCCAGGAGCCTCCATGGACGGGGTCGTTGAAGTGGCCGATGTTGATCATCCACACAGCGATGCAGATCAGGGAGATGACCTTGGACAGCTGCTCCCCGAACTCATCCAGCTTCTGCTGCAGGGGGGTCTTCTCCTGCTCAGTGGCTGCCATCTCGTCACGGATCTTACCAATCTCAGTGTTCACGCCCGTAGCCACCACCACACCAATAGCCTTGCCAGATGAGATGTTGGTGCCCTGAAAACACACGGGTGGAACATTATGGCCACACAGTCCTGCACATGCTTGAGGAGAGCAGACTAAATGGAAACTCAAACTCTATATTCACAAACCAAAATAACATCTGCATTTGTAAGTACGTTTGATATCGAGTGACAGTGGAATAATTTGTGCCCAAATGTTAAAGATCCATGCATCAGGCCTTCAACTTGAAACAAATAACTGAAGGAGAAGCTCAAACTACTAGCTGATAGTGGAGAGTTCAATTATCATACAGCCACTAGAAGGAGCAGTAAGGTGTGAAGAGTGTTGCTTACAGAGAAGAGCATGTTCTTCTTGTCCTGGTTGACAGCTCGGGGGTCAGGCACTGGGTCGGTGTGCTTGATGACAGAGACGGACTCGCCTGGAATCAAAGCGGAGAGCAGTGCAGATCACACATCACACTGATATCCCTTTGTCGGTGTCCATCGCCTCAGGGAAAAACTACATCAACTTCAATCATAGACTCCCAACGCCAAAATCAATGTGTAACATTCCTCGCTCTGAATGCTTGTGCACATGATGCAGGGCAAAGCCTCTAATCATATGGATCAAGAATAAATCAACCCTTAACGCTGATTAGGGCTCTACACTGACTTTAAAACCTTTTTTTACAAGGAGCAGGTCCGTGCCTAAGTTGAAAAATGTAGGCGCACACAAAGAAATTAAGGAGCACAAAAGATATTTGAGGTTATAAAGCTAGAATCCTTGCATTTTTCTCGGCACACTGGTGCTCCAAAATAAAAATTCCAGAAAGCACAAATTATTTAGGCAACTAAAATGGTCGCAATGTAGAGCCCTGTTGTCTTGTCCAGGACAAGTAAAAAATTATCACAATATCAAACGATTACTCTGATCAGAGGCCAACATTGGAAAAATCAAATCTATTTTTCATGTACATAAATTTAAAAAAGCCTACAGCCTCATGTCCAAACAGATGTGGACTTGAGGGAGGCGGCATAAAATGTAGCCAAACTTTAATGAAACTTTTAACTACATAAATATACGTTAAATACCAGTCATGTTTGACAAATATAATTTGTAATTTAGCAGACTCTGTTATCCAGAGCGACATAAGTGAGTGCATTCATTCTCGTACTGGTCCCCAGTGGGAAACGAACCCACAACCCTGGAGTTGCAAGAGCCATACTCTACAAACTGTGCCACATGGGACCAATAATGAAGGGTAATTAACATGAACATCTAAAGACTTGATTCTGTAGACATACTCAAAGCACAGCGCCTGTTGCGCACCGCACATCACCCACCTTGAATCTCATCGAAGGTGGTCAGCATTTTAAAACTAATTAACAAACGTAGTTGTTTAAAACCTGGATGTTTAATGTCATTTTATGAAGCATGTGTTTTTTTTTTCAAAGTAGCCCAGCCAAAATACGACCATTGAAATGTTGAGAGAATTATTTAAAAACCCTTAATGACATTGAAACCAGCATTTTTCTCATGTTCTATTGGTTTTCAAATCAACTTTCTTTCATTGTCCAGCAGCCAAAGGAATAATCCTATTCATATTAGCATCCATGCAAGTTGATGATTCTTTAGAACTCCTGTCTTCATTTCTAAAATATATTTTGATCGAGGTACGTCAGAGAACAGGGTTTTCCGCTAATTGCATTTTGGAATATTCGCGCATAGCTTTCAGCCATGTGCGCATTGTTGAGTTTAAAATATGAAGAAATACAACTATCACATTTTTAAGCTAAATCGGTCTGATCCGTTGAGTCAGCCACATTGCCTTCTTAAATGTTTTAATGTGCAGCGGTTGTATGAATTTGGGATCTGTCATCCCACAACTGTCCGTTTGAACCGTATAGATTTTTTTTATCGTCGCAGGGACGAAGGAAGGAATTATTTTTATAACGGTTGTAATTGTCATTTTGCAATATTTTATAGGCTACCAAGGGTGGCTAACCATCCTCCAGGAGAGCCTTAAAAAGGGGAGTATAGCGTACATGTTTGCCTGGTAAAAAAAGAGAAGATAATTATATTTTGTAAAGTGGCATCCTTGCATCATACAACATTGTGTTACAGACCAAGTGACTTATCTGTCCTACTTGTTCAATGGACAAGTGGCAAAAAAAAGTGGCAAAAAAGTGAATGTCAAGCCCCTTGTCATGATATTAAATGAACAACAAGCTAAAGTAAAACATGTGTTGTGCTGTGCTGAGCAGTTGGGCTGCCAGTGTACCGAGTGTAGAGCAGCTTTGCAAACTGTCAGACCAGCAAAGAGACATTTACTTTAGAGACGAGAGTCATCTATCAAACAAAGTTTTGAATAACAAACTCTAAAGGAATAAACCTTTATAGTTTGCCTATGTGAAATGAATGCAAATAAACCTGTGGCAGAGGACAATCAAGAGCAAGTCATACAGTATGCTTGCACGCTCAGAGTAGCTACTGCTATCAGTAAAGCCAGCTGTAGAACACCTGGAATGAGCATCTGTCAAAATCTATTTTTACTAGAGAAGAACAGTATCC
Source organism: Oncorhynchus keta (assembly GCF_023373465.1). Taxonomy (NCBI): domain Eukaryota; kingdom Metazoa; phylum Chordata; class Actinopteri; order Salmoniformes; family Salmonidae; genus Oncorhynchus; species Oncorhynchus keta. The sequence goes on along the minus strand of NC_068445.1, from coordinate 12,814,289 downwards.
TAAGTTGGTTCAGTATAGGCAGGGTTGCCAGATCTAGATAACGTTTCCAGATCAAATGACCACTTAAAACCTGCCCAAAAAGCCTGAAAACTACCCTCAAAATGTTTTCAGTCTTAGAGTAGTTGCCACATTTATACAATAAACCCTTTATTGAGGTAAATAAGGAATAGACGGAACATGTAATAACATTAGAAGCTGAATTCGGTTTTAATCAAAATAATAACTCTTGCGAGCTATGACATAATAAAGGAATTTGAATATGTCGCAAGAGAAAATAATTTGCCCTTAAACTCACCTGATCATTTCCATCAATGGATGTCGGTTTAACTAGTTTGACTGCTATGATTAAGCAACAAGGCATGAGGGCAGTATTGTATATGGCCAATATACCACAGCTAACGGCTGTTCTTATTAATAACCTCTTGAAACTAAGGGGCACTATTTTAATTTTTTGAAAAATAACGCTCCCAAAGTAAACCGCCTATTCCTCAGGACCAGATGCTAGAATATGCATATAATTGACAGCTTAGGATAGAAAACACTCTAAAGTTTCCAAAACTGTAAAAATATTGTCTGAGTATAACAACTGATATTGCAGTCGAAAGCCTAAGAAAAATCCAATCAGGAAGTGACTCATGTTTTGAAACTGTTGTATTCCTATGCACCCCTATTGGCCATTGAAAGGGATATCAACCAGATTCCTTTTTCTACGTATTCCCGAAGGTGTCTACAGCATTTTGACGTAGTTTCACGCCTTTATGTTGAAGAATGAGCGTAAACGACTACATTGCGTATGTGGCCAGCTGAGGGCTCCCAGAGTGATTCTTGCGTAAAAGACAGAGGTAGTCATTTTTCCTCTCACTCCTACTGAAAAGCCAATTGTCCCGGTTGATATATTATCGAATAGATATTTGAAAAGCACCTTGAGGATTGATTATAAAAAATGTTTGCCATGTTTCTGTCGATATTATGGATATCATTTGGAATTTTGTTCTGCGTTGTCGTGACCTCTATTTCCGGTGGATTTCTCAACATAACGTGACCAAAGAACGGAGGTAATTTGGGTATAAAATAATCTTTATGGAACAAAAGGAACATTTGCTGTCTAACTGGGAGTCTCGTGAGTGAAAACATCCGAAGCTCATCAAAGGTAAACGGTTAATTTGATTGCTTTTCTGATTTGTGACCAAGCTTCCTGCTGCTAGCTGGACATAATGCTATGCTAGGCTATCGATAAACTTACACAAATGCTTGGCTTGCTTTGGCTGTAAAGCATAATTTCAAAATCTGAGATGACAGGGTGATTAACAAAAGGCTAAGCTGTGTTTCACTATATTTCACTTGTGATTTCATGAAAATGAATATTTTCTAGTAATATTTTTTGACCGTTGCGCTATGCTAATTAGTGTAGTTGATGACAATTCTCCCGGATCCGGGATGGGTAGTTCCAAGATTTTTTTATTTATCCGTTATTTTACCAGGTAAGTTGACTGAGAACACATTCTCATTTGCAGCAACGACTTGGGGAATAGTTACAGGAGAGAGGGGGATGAATGAGCCAATTGTAAACTGGGGATTATTAGGTGACCGTGATGGTTTGATGGCCAGATTGGGAATTTAGCCAGGACACCGCGGTTAACACCCCTACTCTTACGACAAGTGCCATGGGATCTTTAATGACAGCAAAGAAGGTGTGCCTGGATACAGCAGTTAGCCGTGGTATATTGGCCATAAACCACACATCCATGGGGTGCCTTATTGCTATTATAAACTGGTTACCAACGTAATTAGAGCAGTAAAACTAAATATGTTGTCATAGCCATGGTATATGGTCTGATATACCACAGCTTTCAGCCAATCAGCATTCAGGGCTCAACCCAAGTTTAAAATGGTAAATAAATCACTTGCGTGGATGTGCATAACTATAGATAAATAAGACAGGAGAGTTTAAGTGATGAAAGTTGGACAGAGGGTCTCAAAATCTCTGAGTAAGAAAGACTTGGACGAAAAAGAAGAAAAAAACGAATGTTAGGCTATTTTCTGGCAATTGTGCCGTCATTATGTGCCAGATGTTAAGACTACAAACCGTTATAAATGGCCTATTTGTGAGATTGACTTGCTCCCAGCTGTGCCCTGGATACCATATGTGAATTGATTGCCCCCCATCTATCTTCAGATTTCGTTCTGCTAGGTGACCTAAACTGGGATATGCTTAACACATCCTACAATCTAAGCTAGATGCCCTCAATCTCACAAATTATCAAGGAACCCACCAGGTACAACTCTAAATCCGTAAACATGGGCACCCTCATAGATATTATCCTGACCAACTTGCCCTCCAAATACACCTCTACTGTTTTCAATCAGGATCTCAGCGATCACTGCCTCATTGCCTGCATCCGTTATGGGTCCGCGGTCAAACGACCTGTCAAACTCTCCCGAAAACACTTCTGCGGACAGGCCTTTCTAATCGACCTGGCCCGGGTATCCTGGAAGGATATTGACCGTCAGTAGAGAATGCCTGGTTGTTCTTTAAAAGTAATTTCCTCACCATCTTAAATAAGCATGTCCCTTTCAAAAAATGTAGAACTAAGAACAGATATAGACCTTGGTTCACTCCAGACATGACTGTCCTCGACCAGCACAAAAACATCCTGTGGCGTACTGCACTAGCATCGAATAGTCCCCGCAATATGCAACTTTTCAGGGAAGTAAGAAGGGCTATATAAATAAATCTGATTTGATTCTATTGTTATTGACTGTACTGTCCCATGTGTTGTTGTTTTTGTCGCACTGCTTTGCTTTATCTTGGCCAGGTCGCAGTTGTAAATGAGAACATGTTCTCAACTGGCCTACCTGGTTAAATAAAAATAAATAAAAGGCATAGGCTACAGACTTAAATCTGGGTTTATGATTCATTCAACTTTGCCATGGTTTGGTTGAATAAATGCAGGTAGCCTATAGCCCCTGATAGGCCTACATATCATTTCAGATAGTCTACAGTAGTCTACAGTAGCCTAGGCAAGAAGTAAACTGAACGACTTAGCAGCTTGCTTAGTTCAAATTAACAGACTAATTTATTAAACATGAATAAGCGAGTCGATTTCAAGATAAGTGTTTCCCAATAGCCTGCTGGAATAGGCTACTGAGGATGGGGGTCATCATTTCAATCACTGAATTAAATAACATGTATATGATCTGAATATGCTTGTCAACAACTTATTTGTCTCCATTATGTATTGATGTGCATCAGCTCTAGCCTGTTAATATGTTTTATGGGAAAAGGGTTGGAGAAAAATAGGTGTTTTTATAATGATAATCTAAAAACAGTTGTCACGATGTGACGCACATTCTGCTATGGCTCCTCTCATTCATGTGACTCAGCCAATAGTGGACTACGCTGCGGTGCTCCCCCCCCCCCTCACTCACTCAGCAACAGCCTGCCTCGCTGCCAGCAGCAAGTCACAGTGAAATATATATCTATATCTTTATTAAGAGAAATGCCACGGCGGCCGAGGTGCGATTTAGAAATAACTCAAAAACCCGCAACCAACACATTTTCACCCGCAACATAATTTTCAAAGTAGCCCAATTCGGCAGGAAAACCGTGGACATGGCAACCCTGAGTATAGGATAAACAGTGCAGCAAACAGCCGTGTGTCTTACCGGTCAGGATAGACTGGTCTACTCTCAGGGTTGTAGATTTGATGGAAGAGAGACGGATGTCTGCAGGAACCTTGTCTCCAACTAGGGGGGAAAGAAGACAGACACACAGAGAGAATTAGAGAAACAGATTACAATGTCATAGACAGACAATGATGCATTGCAAATCAGCATAAAGTGGACACATGATACCTCACATGACCTCCATAACATCTGCCTATGATGTCAACTCATTGTTGCACAAAACAGACACAATATAGTTACAGGTCTCTCAAGACAAACTGGTTATGCATGTGCAAAGCCAGAAACAAGTTTAAGCCTATGCTATAAGCAGAACATTATGAAGAAAACCACCCTATACAGAGTGCTTAGACTAATGGACCTTGAAGACTACCAAGCTGTTCACTGAAATATAGATGCAATTTATTCAGTATCACTGTTAACTGACAGACTATAGCTCATTTCAAGATTGGTTGCTGGGCCACACGAAGGCAGAGGAAGGGTACTGGGCTTCTATCGCTGTAGGGGAGAAAGGAGCACCAGAGCAGGAAGAGGAAATGGAGGACTGGTGAGCCTTAAAAGGCCGGTCCCTAAGAAAGAACCCAATTTGGACCACATCTGAGTTGTGGTGACCCGATTCAGCAACCTATTAGCGCATAAATACTGGGAGATGGGGAAAACACTAGTTTAAAGCACGGTTCTTCTTTCAGTTTCAACGTGCAGAGCAGTTCTACATAAAACATGTCAATTTGCTCTTACAGATATGGGCCCTGTTTCCCAAAAGCATCTTAAGGCTAAGTAAGTAGTTACAACTTTTATAGGAGCATCGTTAAACCTCCGAGCTGTTTCCCAAAACCATCGTCACCAAAACAGGACTTGAAAACGCTTGCTGCCTCAGACCACTTGTGGAACAGCTAAGTGAGTCGTTAGATGCGTTCTTCCCTACCGTGTCACTTTATACACAGAAGATCTCTGCTAAACGTAGAATCAAGATGTTTACCAGTCTCTCTGCGAATGCTGATGACTTCGTTGTGAAGTTGACTGCAAATACAAAGTTCCCAATGCCTTTGCAATTGTTACAAACAAGCAACGGGTAAAAAGGACACATCAAATTAAAAACAGAATGACTGCATTAAATGATATACCGTGTAGGCTATAGGCCTATATATTTAAGTTCAATTAATTGACTTCTAATTTGCAATTTGTACCCTAACTGTCCAATTTTTTCCTCAATATATTTCATGATATACCAAATCTTCATTTAATGCATTATTATAGAGTAAGCGTTAGAATAAGCCGCCACAATATTTGCACCCATAGGTGATAAAATCTCTAGGAGCTGATCCGCCATCACTATTGTGGAACAATTATAATGCTAAAGTAAAATTTGAATGGAGGAAGCTGATCCGAGAGTAGCACTGGCTTTCTGTTGATCCCATCAGCTGACCTGCTCCAACAACGTACTAATTGATCATTCTCTCTGCGTGTTGTTCTGGGAAACGCATGTTAAATCTTCAGCCCTCGTAGATGCCAAAGTTATATTGCTATCGGGAAACCTGGCCCTGGAGCCTCCACATAGTATTACATTTATTCCACTAACCAGGCTGGCTTGTCAAAATGAATTCCCCTCCACACAAAGACCATCTCATAAAGGAGACAAACAGGAAGACGTGCATCTGTAGTCAACTTTAAACCATCCCAGGACGAACAAGGTGATGTCGTGCAGACAGAAAAGAAAATGGGAAGGCTAATAAATGCTTTGTTTTTTAATTATGCAAACATGATCCCCCTGTGCGCTTGAGGGGAGAGGAAAATGGAAAACTATACCGAAAAAAAATATAAATGCAACTTGTAAACTGTTGGTTCCATGTTTCATGACCTGAAATACAAGATCAAAGAATATTCTCTCAAATTTTGTGCACAAATTTGTTTACGTCTCCGTTTGTGAACATTTCTTCTTTGTCAAAATAAATCATCCACCTGACAGGTGTGGCATATCAAGATGCTGATTATAACAGCTTATCATTACACGGGTGCACCTTGCGCTGGGAACAATAAAAGGCCACTCTAAAATGTGAAGTTTTGTCACAACACAATGCTACAGAAGTCTCAATTTGAGTGAGTGTACAGTTGGCATGCTGACTGGAGGAATGTCGACTTGAGCTGTTGCCAGAGAATTTAAAGTTCATTCCTCCTCTACCATAAGCCGCCTCCAATGTCATTTTAGAAAATTTGGCAGTACGTCCAACCGGCCTCAGAACCACAGACCACATGTAACCACACCAGCCCAGGACATCCACATCCGGGTTCTTCACCTGCGGGATCGTCTGAGACCAGCCACCCAGACAGCTAAAGAAACTGAGGAGTATTTATGTTTGTAATAAACCTTTTTGTGGGGAAAACTCATTCTGATTGACTGGGCCTGGCTCCCCAGTGGGTGGGCCTATGCCCTCACAGGCCCACCCATGGCTATGCCCCTGCACAGTCATTGATTTCCTTATATGAACTGTAAATGATAGCAGCTGTTTCCCGTCATCCCCACTGAACAGGAAGAGGTGGAGAAGATAATCCCAGACGCTGTCACTCGGATATGGAGCCCCGCCTTCCAAAACTCAGAAGTAACAGGAGTGGCTCTTAGAACAAACAGTACACACTGGAACAGAGACACCGAGAGAGAGAGAGAGACACACCGAGAGAGAGAGAGAGACACCGAGAGAGAGAGAGAGACACCGAGAGAGAGAGAGAGAGAGACACCGAGAGAGAGAGACACCGAGAGAGAGAGAGACACCGAGAGAGAGAGAGACACCGAGAGAGAGACACCGAGAGAGAGAGAGACACCGAGAGAGAGAGAGACACAGAGAGAGAGAGAGAGACACCGAGAGAGAGACCGAGAGCGAGAGAGACACCGAGAGCGAGAGAGACACCGAGAGAGAGACACCGAGAGAGTTAGAGAGAGACCGAGAGAGAGACACCGAGAGAGAGAGAGACCCCGAGAGAGTTAGAGAGACCGAGAGAGACCGAGAGAGAGAGACCGAGAGAGACCGAGACACACCGAGAGAGAGAGAGAGAGAGACACACCGAGAGAGAGAGAGACACACCGAGAGAGAGAGACACACCAAGAGAGAGAGAGACACACAGGGAGAGAGAGAGAGAGAGAGAGACACACCGAGAGAGAGAGAGACACACCGAGAGAGAGAGACACACCAAGAGAGAGAGAGACACACAGGGAGAGAGAGAGACACACAGGGAGAGAGAGAGACACACCGAGAGAGAGAGAGAGACACACCGAGAGAGAGACACACCGAGAGAGAGACACACCGAGAGAGAGACACACCGAGAGAGAGACACACCAAGAGAGAGACACACCAAGAGAGAGACACACCAAGAGAGAGAGAGACTCACCCCGGTGTGCAGTTGGGTACGTGTGTCAGGCCATATTAATACAGACACTTGTGCCAGGAGTTCTGGACCACCAGTGGCCATGGGCCAATCGTGTGAGACAGCTTTTCTCCAATATGATTGTGTCGAGCTCAATCGCATCTTTCAACTGTCTAATGTGGAACAATTTGTTTCACTCCTGATAAGGTCAGGCAACCTACCTCACAGAGGGAAGTATAAAATTGTATCAAAATGTTATTTGTGCCGAATACAACAGGTGTAGACTTACCGTGAAATGCTTACGTACGAGCCCTTGCCCAATAATGCAGAGTTAAAAGGTAAGAACATTTAGTTAAATGAAAAAAGGAAATAGTAACAATAATGAGGCTATATACAAGGAGCACCGGTACGACGTAGTTGCGATACAGTCAAATGTACATGTAGGTTTTAACTAACGTTAGTTGTCTGACTTTATTAGCCAGCTAATGTTTAACACCATAAACTAAATTATTTGATCAGTTAAATTGGATAATATTGCTCAACATTTCTCTGGCTAGCTAACAGAGAATTCTATCCAGCTAGCAAGATACTTAATGTGCCACACTTAATCCCCTCGCCTCAAACTATCCAAATTAGAGGTCGACCGATTAATCGGAATGGCCGATTAATTAGGGCCGATTTCAAGTTTTCATAACAATCGGAAATCTGTATTTTTGGACGCTGATTTTTTTTTTTACACCTTTATTTAACTAGGCAAGTCAGTTAAGAACACATTCTTATTTACAATGACGGCCTAGGAAAGGTGGGCTAACTGCATTGTTCAGGGGCAGAACGACAGATTTTTACCTTGTCAGCTCAGGGATTCAATCTTGCAACCTAACGGTTTAGTCCAACGCTCTAACCACCTGCCTCACGAGGAGCCTGCCTGTTACGCGAATGCAGTAAGAAGCACAGGTAAGTTGCTAGCTAGCATGAAACTTATCTTATAAAAAACAAAATCAATCAATCATAATCACTAGTTATAACTACACATGGTTGATGATATTACTAGTTTATCTAGCGTGTCCTGCGTTGCATATAATCGATGTGGTGCACATTCGCGAAAAAGGACTGTCGTTGCTCCAACGTGTACCTAACCATAAACATCAATGCCTTTCTTAAAATCAATACACAGAAGTATATATTTTTAAACCTGCATATTTAGCTAAAAGAAATCCAGGTTAGCAGGCAATATTAACCAGGTGAAATTGTGTCACTTCTCTTGCGTCCATTGCAAGCAGAGTCAGGGTATATGCAACAGTTTGGGCAGCCTGGCTCATTACGAACTAATTTGCCAAAATTTTACGTAATTATGACATAACATTGAAGGTTGTGCAATGTAACAGGAATATTTAGACTTATGGATGCCACCCATTAGATAAAATACGGAACGGTTCCGTATTTCACTGAAAGAATAAACGTTTTGTTTTCGAGATGATAGTTTTCGGATTCTACCATATTAATGACCAAAGGTTCGTATTTCCGTGTGTTATTATGTTAGAATTAAGTCTATGATTTGATAGAGCAGTCTGACTGAGCGATGGTAGGCACCAGCAGGCTCGTAAGCATTCATTCAAACAGCACTTTTGTGCGTTTTGCCAGCAGCTCTTCGCAATGCTTCAAGCATTGCGCTGTTTATGACTTCAAGCCTATCAACTCCCGAGATTAGGCTGGTGTAACCGATGTGAAATGGCTAGCTAGTTAGCGGGGTGCGCGTTATTAGCGTTTCAAACGTCACTCGCTCTGAGACTTGGAGGAGTTGTTCCCCTTGCTCTGCATGGGTAACGCTGCTTCGAGTTTGGCTGTTGTCGATGTGTTCCTGGTTCGAGCCCAGGTAGCGGCGAGGAGAGGGATGGAAGCTATACTGTTACACTGGCAATACTAAAGTTGTAATGAACTTCGTCTGTTGTTTGAAGAGAGTCAGACCGAAATGCAGCGTGTAGGTTACTCATGACTTTTAATGAAGAAAATGCGGTACATGAAATAACTGAAGAAGAAAACAACAAACGAGTGAAACTAATTACAGCCTATCTGGTGACTAACACAGAGACAGGTACAATCACCCACGAAATACAACGCGCACTCAGGCTGCCTAAATACGGTTCCCAATCCGAGACAACGAGAATCAGCTGACTCCAATTAGGAATCGCCTCAGGCAGCCAAGCCTAACTAGACACACCCCTAATAATACACACTCCCAATTAATACAAACCCCAATACGAAATACAACATATAAACCCATGTCACACCCTGGCCTACCCAAACATATAACAAAAACACAAGATACAATGACCAAGGCGTGACAGAACCCCCCCCCTAAGGTGTGGACTCCGGGACGCACCTCAAGAGCATAGGGAGGGTCCGGGTGGGCGTCTGTCCATGGTGGCGGTTCTGGCTCGGGACGTGGACCCCACTCCATAAATGTCCTAGTTCCTCCCCTTCGCGTCCTAGGATAATCCACCTTCTCCGCCGACCATGGCCTAATAGTCCTCACCCTGATCCCCACATAACCGAGGGGCAGCTCGGGACCGAGGGGCAGCTCGGGACAGAGGGGCAGCTCGGGACAGAGGGGCAGCTCGGGACAGAGGGGCAGCTCGGGACAGAGGGGCAGCTCGGGACAGAGGGGCAGCTCGGGACAGAGGGGCAGCTCGGGACAGAGGGGCAGCTCGGGACAGAGGGGCAGCTCGGGACAGAGGGGCAACTCGGGACATCAGGGCAGCTCAGGACAGAGGGGAAGCCCGGTACTGAGAGGGAGCCCAGTACAGAGAGGAAGCTCAGTACTGAGAGGAAGCTCAGTACTGAGAGGAAGCTCAGTACTGAGAGGAAGCTCAGTACTGAGAGGAAGCTCAGGCAGGTAGTAGGCTCCGGTAAATCCTGGCTGGCTGGTGGACCTGGATGATTCAGGTTGTCTGGCCGATCTAGAAGATCTAGGTTGTCGGGCAGATCTGGAAGAGACTGGTTGTCGGGCAGATCTGGAAGAGACTGGTTGTCGGGCAGATCTGGAAGAGACTGGTTGTCTGGCAGATCTGGAAGAGACTGGTTGTCTGGCAGATCTGGAAGAGACTGGTTGTCTGGCAGATCTGGAAGAGACTGGTTGTCTGGCAGATCTGGAAGAGACTGGTTGTCTGGCAGATCTGGAAGAGACTGGTTGTCTGGCAGATCTGGAAGAGACTGGTTGTCTGGCAGATCTGGAAGAGACTGGTTGTCTGGCAGATCTGGAAGAGACTGGTTGTCTGGCAGATCTGGAAGAGACTGGTTGTCTGGCAGATCTGGAAGAGACTGGTTGTCTGGCAGATCTGGAAGAGACTGGTTGTCTGGCAGATCTGGAAGAGACTGGTTGTCTGGCAGATCTGGAAGAGACTGGTTGTCTGGCAGATCTGGAAGAGACTGGTTGTCTGGCGGCGCTGGGAGGACTGGCGGCACTGGCGGCGCTGGGCAGACTGGCGGCGCTGGGCAGACTGGGAGCACTGGCGGCGCTGGGCAGACTGGGAGCACTGGCGGCGCTGGGCAGACTGGGAGCACTGGCGGCGCTGGGCAGACTGGGAGCACTGGCGGCGCTGGGCAGACTGGAGACTCCGGCAGCGCAGGAGAGGAGAAAAGCTCTGGCTGCGCTAAACAGGCGAGGCGCACTGGACGCGCTGGGCCGACTGGGAGCACTGGCAGCGCTGGACAGACAGGAGACTCCGGCAGCGCAGGAGAGGAGAAAGGCACTGGCTGAGCTGAACAGGCGGGAGACTCCAACAGTGCAGGAGAGGAGAAAAGCTCTGGTTGCGCTGAACAAGCGGGAGACTCCGGCAGCGCAGGAGGGGAGAAAAGCACTGGCTGCGCTGAACAGGCGAGGCGCACTGGAGGCCTGGTGCGTGGTGCTGGAACTGGTGGTACTGGCGTGAGGACACGCACAGGAAGCCTGGTGCGGGGAGCTGCTACCGGAGGACTGGTGTGTAGAGGTGGCTCTGGATAGACCGGACCGTGCAGGCGCACTGGAGCTCTAGAGCACCGAGCCTGCCCAAGCTTACCTGGCTCGATGCCCACTCTAGCCCGGCCAATAGGAAGGGCTGGTATGTGTCGCAGCTGGCTCTGCACCCGCACTGGAAACACCGTGCGCTCCATAGCATAACACGGTGCCTGCCCGGTCTCTCTAGCCCAACGGTGAGCACAGGGAGTATGCGCAGGTTTCCTACCTGGCATAACTATTCTCCCTTTTAGCCCCCCCCCAGTATTTTTTTTTGGGGTGACTTTCCGGTTTCCAACCGCGTCGCCGTGCTGCCTCCTCATACATGCGCCTCTCCGCTTTAGCTGCCTCTATTTCCTCCTTGGGACGGCGATATTCTCCCGGCTGCTCCCAGGGTCCTTGACCGTCTAATTCCTCCTCCCATGTCCAAATCTCCAAATGATGCAGTCTCTCCCATTGCAACTGCTCTTCACGATCAACAGGGAGAGTAGGCTCAGGTCTATTCTCTGACTCAGCCACTCTCTCTCTGCGCTTTCCTCCTTTACCTTCGGTTTTCGCTCTGTATAGCAATGCTTTCCTTCTCGATTCCATACGTGTATAGCCCTCTTCGCATTGCTGTAGGGAATCCCAGGCGGGCTCCTGCACTCGCTCTGGGTCGGCCGCCCACCTGTCGATTTCTTCCCACGTCGTATAATCCCTGCTTCTGCCGTCCATAACGTCCTCCTTTAGATCCTGCCAGTTCACACGCTGCTCGGTCTGTGAAAGGTGGGTGATTCTGTAATGAACTTCGTCTGTTGTTTGAAGAGAGTCAGACCGAAATGCAGCGTGTAGGTTACTCATGACTTTTAATGAAGAAAATGCGGTACATGAAATAACTGAAGAAGAAAACAACAAACGAGTGAAACTAATTACAGCCTATCTGGTGACTAACACAGAGACAGGTACAATCACCCACGAAATACAACGCGCACTCAGGCTGCCTAAATACGGTTCCCAATCCGAGACAACGAGAATCAGCTGACTCCAATTAGGAATCGCCTCAGGCAGCCAAGCCTAACTAGACACACCCCTAATAATACACACTCCCAATTAATACAAACCCCAATACGAAATACAACATATAAACCCATGTCACACCCTGGCCTACCCAAACATATAACAAAAACACAAGATACAATGACCAAGGTGTGACAAAAGTGCCTATAAGAACATCCAATAGTCAAAGGTATATGAAATACAAAATGGTATAGAGATAAATAGTCCTATAATAACTATAACCTAAAACTTCTTACCTGGGAATATTGAAGACTCATGTTAAAAGGAACCACCAGCTTTCATATGTTCTCATGTTCTGAGCAAGGAACTTAAACGTTAGCCTTCTTATATGGCACATATTGCACTTTTACTTTCTTCTCCAACACTTTGTTTTTGCATAATTTAAACCAAATTGAACATGTTTAATTATTTATTTGAGGCTAAATTGATGTTATTGATGTATTATATTAAGTTAAAATAAGTGTTAATTCAGTATTATTGTAATATTTTTTAAATTTGTATTTATTTATTTTTAAAATCGACCGATTAATCGGTATCTGCTTTTTTTGGTCCTCCAATAATCATATCGGTTTTGAAAAATCATCATCGGTTGACCTCTAATCCAAATGCCAGTTGTTTTTCGGTTACAGCTCATGAAGTACGCTTCATCACCTTCTCGCCCCTGTCTCCGTGGTCAGGATTCTCACCTACCTTGTTCAGCTATCCTTTCACACTCTCTCTTTATTTCCATAGCGCTCGCTGACGCTGTAACTAGCACATTGGTTGTGTCTCCTCTCTTCAGTCACGTGCTGCATTCTGTTATGTGAACGATTGGCTGAGCCTTGGATACAGCCCGTATTTCTCCAAACGCGCATCACTCATTCACTTACAGCTAGTAGTGATCCAAAGCCCCCCTCGCCCAAAGTTGTCATTGGATCTTCACGAATCACGTAGATCACCTATTTTGGATTAAAAACGGCGAACTTCGCCGAAAGGTGACTACTTTGCATCCCTGAAAAGTGACTAGGCAACCAGGATAGATAATAAAACAGAGTAGCAGCAGGGTATGTGAAGAGTGTGAAACTGTGTCTGTGTGAGTGTATCTTTGTGTGTGTGTGTGTGAGAGCGTATTGTGGTGTACAGCGGACAAGCCACAAGGGGGAGACTCGTCGAGGCCTGGTGGTGACAGACATTCTACATCATGCGGTGGTGGCTCCCTCTGCTGGACATGCCAAGTCTCGACGGGTCCTCTGTCCAGGACTAATTGGGGCTGATTGCTCACCACCCGTACGGGGCCCATAAAGCTGCCAGGAGTACAGCACACGGGAGGGTTGGAGGTAGTGAGAGGTTGCTACCGAACAGAGGTCCTCGCGTTCTGCTAGAACCAAGGGGCTTGGTGTTCTACCCCAGAGGAAGCCGGGTTATTTTTCTTTATTGTTTTAAATAAACATCATTGAAACTGAGGTAACACACTTGTCTGATCTATGTAAACATTTTGATCAAACCCTGGTCTGCCACAAGTGGTGGAGAACGCGGGCAAGTCTGAAAACATGGTCAGACCAGGGTTGACGTTTACGCAGTATCAGCACGGATGAGATGATAGCGCAGTTCGTTCGGGCCCAACAGGACATTCAGGACCGAACGCTGGAAGAACAGCATCTAGAGAATGTCCTACAGCTGGAGGAAGTCAGGAAGCTGCGAGGAGAAACACAGACCGAATCGCATCCCAATCAGTTTTTAAATCAAGCTAACGGAGGATGATGCTATCGAGACCTACCTCTACACGTTCGAATGGACAGCACTCCGTGAAGGTTGGCCCAAGGCGAAGTGGACGACTCTGCTGGGCCCGTTCCTGTCCAGAGACGCCCAAAAGGCGTATTATGATCTCAACACCAAACAGGCGGCTAAATACGACGGTTTCAAGTGGGAGGTACTCAGCCGCTACAGGTACAGCCTGACCCTTTGGTTCCAACTGGAGGTTCTTGGCAGAAGCTTCCCCCCGAGCCCAAGTGAGCGAACTACTGCGCCTCACCAGAGCATGGCTCCTAACCGATGTAGCCACCTTCCCCATTATCAACAAAGTGGTCATGGATCGCTTCTTACGGGTGCTACCTCACGACATGAAGAGGGCGGCAAGCCTACGCACGCCCCAAACCTCGGGAGGACCTCTTGGGAGCCGTGGAGATGCACCAGAATACAGAGGCCCTACTGAAGAGGACGTAGGCCGAGTCCGAGAGCCGTCGAAGGGAACGGAAGGACGATCCCACCACCGTACTTGCCAATCTGACATTCAGCTGGGCTAAAGGACTGCAGACCCACAGGGAGACCGCCAGGGGAGTGTCAACCCACCACGACAACCCCAGGTGGATGAAGACCAAAGGTGATGTTTTGAGTGCGGCACCTGGTGACACCTTGCATGGAATTGCCCGGGTCGAGAGGAGTCGATGCCATCAGGGGGCCCTGGAGACGAGTCGGGCCACACAGTAAACCGTCACCTCCTGTTGGGCCCACAGCGAACCACCAGCACCCATGGGCCCCGGTGAAAGTTGACAGTCATGACACCCACACTCCGGGAGTGTGGTAACACTCATACAAGCACACCTGCAGGCCCATCTGACCGAGCATGGTGAGGAGATGTCTATCTCCTGTGCCCACAGCGGCTCCAAGCGGTATTCGAACGGGCAGACCACCATCATGACACCACAAGAGAGCTGCCAGATGGTGGTGGGTGCCGTACCAGAGTTTCCGGTACCCCTCCTCGTGGAACAAGATTGTCCGCAGCACTGTGGAACAAGCTGGTAAAAAAAGGATTATGAGCCCATGCTCCCCCTTCTTGATTTCGAGGGACCCCTGAGACACCTGCCCTAAGCCCCCCGAGGGGGACAGTTCAGGACCTCCCAGTGGGAGGATCCGAACTTGAAAGCCGCTGCAGCCCAAGTGATAGAGGTGGATGGCCAGCTTCTTCTGGGGTTGAATTACCGGCAATACCCCCATTTCCAAATAGAAAATAACCTGTTGTATCAGGTATCGCACGAGCAGGGAGAACTTCGAGAGGTGCTGTTGCTGCCCCACCGGTACGTTGGGAACCATTCTTTAGCTAACCTGAGAATGGAGAAGACCCGGTAACGGATTTCCGCCTGGGTTGAGGCGGGCCGTGGAAGACTATTGGCGCAGCTACCCAGAGTGTCAAATCACCGCTCCAAAACCACACGGTACGAAAGAGGCCATACCAGATCCCCAAGGCCCGAAGGAAGGCCGTGAAGCAGGAGGTGGAGGCTATGCTGAGGATGGGAGTCATCGAAGGAGTCCCAAAGTGCAGCACTATCATGTTGGTGCCCAAACCGGACGGTAATCTGCGTTTCTGCAATGACATCTAGGGGGTGAACAACTTCAGTTTGTTTGACACCTACCCCATGACGAGGGTGGATAAGTTCATCGACCGGTTGGGAAAGGCACAGTACATCAGCACCCTGGACCTGACCAGGTACCCTTGGAAGCCTCCTCCCGGGAGAAGACAGCATTCTCGACACGGGACGGGTTATACCAATACCGGGTCTCCCCATTCGTTCTCCATGGAGCCCTGCCCACGTTTCAGTGCCTGATGAACTTAGTCCTCCGACCCCACCAACAGTACGCAGTGGCCTATTTGGATGACATCATCCACAGCCAAGGTTGGGAAGCGCACCTGACGTGCCTCCAGGTGGTACTGGACACGCTCAGGAAAGCCGGGTTGACAGCAAATCCCAAGAAAGGCAAGCTGGGGTTCGAGGAGGTGGAGTTCCTGGGGTATTTGATTGGACAGGGGGAATGTTAAGCCCCAGGAGAGGAAGGTCCAGGTGGTTCGTGACTGGCCCGTTCCCCGCACCAAGACAAAGGTCAAGTCCTTCCTGAGGCTGGTGGGATACTATCACTGGGTTTATCCAACTTTGCAGCTACAGCCTCCCCCTTACCGATCTGACCAGAGCCCACCTTCCAAATACAGTGAAGCGCCTGAAAGAATCCCTGTGCTCCCATCTGATTCTCGTGACACTCGATTTCCAGGTACCGATGCTCGTGCGGACTGATGCCTACGACACAGAACTAGGGTCTGTCCTGTCCCAGGTACACAATGGGGAGGAACACCCCATCATGTACATAAGCCAGATGTTGGTACCCTGAGAAAAGAAGTACTCGATTGTCGAGTGTCTAACGGAGAAGTGGGCATTAGACACTTAAGTAGTACCTGTTGGGCACCCACCTCACCCTTGTCCCAGACCATGCTCCCCTGATCTGGATAGCCAGGGGAAAGGAGACGAACGATCGAGTCACCTGGTGGTTCTTGTCCCTTCTCTTTTTCTGTTGTGCACAGGTCAGGTGTGAAGCATGAGAACGCAGATGCCCTATCAAGAAGGGAGATGTACATCGCACTGACGACCGGAAGGGGCGTACAGCAGACAAGCCACTAGGGGGAGACTCGAGGCCTGGTGGTGACAGACCTTCTACATCACGCGGCGGTGGTTCCCTCTGCTGGACGTGCCAGGTCTCGTCGGGTCCTCTGGCCAGGACTAATTGGGGATGATTGCTCACCAGCCGTAAGGGGCCCATAAAGTTGCCAGGAGGGCAGCACACGGGAGGGTTGGAGGTAGTGACGGGTTGCTACCTGACAGGCGTCCTCATGTTCTGCTAGAACCGAGGGGCTTGGCGTTCTACCCCAGAGGAAACCGGGTTATTTTTCTTTGTTTTAAATAAACACCCTTGAAACTGTGTGAATATTTGGAGTAGCACATTTTTTATTAACTGTTAAGCAGTCTTGGGTCTTTGCGGTAGCAGAGAAAACAGTCTGACTTGGGTGGCTAGTGTCTGACCATTTTTAGGGCCTTCCTCTGAAAAAAAAACGAATTATCATCAACCTCACTTGGTCTATTTAGACAAAGGCAAACTGTTACAGAATAATATCTAAAGGCCAAAGAAAGTTTTAATATACAATCTGATGCCAAACTGAACAGAAAGAAAACATGACCAATCAAATGTTTCCCCTTCAGCCATGAAGTATAACAGCCACATCCTAAGGGTTGTGTAATACTTCCTGTGCTAAGAGAAAATACATTTTTTAAGAAACACTTATGACTGCAGGACAGGAGGGAACTAGAGAAACAAATTGGGACGGCTTGAAGACGTTTAAAATTGCACTTGTTGATGTCATAAGAAAAAAGGAAACGCTAACAGTCTAAGAGTGAAAAGCACACAAGGCACACATTACATTGTCCTGGTACAGTTCAACTGGCCCGCAGGACTGCTCTGGATGAAGTGTGTGTGTGTATATATAATCTGTCCCTTTATGTCAACATCCTACTTGGTACCAGGCCAAACCTCTGTGACAGTCTCCACACCTAGGAGAGTGAGACAGGCAGCGTAGCAACAAGACGCACAGACTCAAGAGTCAGTGCCAGACATGACTCCCAGGGGTGTCCTTCTTTACAACAGAGGAGTAGGTCCAAGCGAGGCCGCCAAACCAGGAAGACAGACGGACACAAGCCCTTGCGTGTATGACTGCATGACACAGCAGGTTTCTGTGTGTCCAATCCTGAGGGTGCAGGTGCTGATGGCAGATACAACAAAAGGCTGAAAAGCTGCTATTCTGAGGAGGCTATTTCAGAAGCACTCAACAGGTAATAATGTTCTGGAACTCTTAAAGTGCTCTTAACCAGCTGTTCTTGTCTAGGCAGCATCCACCACTGACCAAGTGTATAGTACACTAACTATTCAGGTAGATGGTAATGGTACTATAGAGGCACAAAATAGGTAAGAGGAATAAAAAAAAAAGAAATGGAGGTACTTATTCAAGAACTATTAAGTGTTATGTACTACAAAAATAAAGCAAATTGGATGGAAATGTATACATTTTTCTTGAATCTTCAACATACAAATACTACCAAAAATAATTTACAGAAACTCATAACAAATGAAGTCATCCATGATTCACCAAATTATATTTTGAAAGAGGAAGGAAAATATTATTTTCAGTCTCCTCCATTTCCAATGAATGATGTTAACTGTAAGGATTTATTTCCTAATAATAATCTAAAATTAAGACATTTACAGAAAGACCTGTGTGAAGGCCAACTTACAGAAGAGGAACTTTGAGTCCATTTTAATTACTCCGATAAAAATGGTAGACTTTCAGGTACTCAACAAGGTCTGATTTCATTACTACTAAAACAGGACCCAGGTGGTACGTATAATGATCCAGTCCATTAAAAAAAAAAACTGGAGGCCTCTTACACTTTAATGTTGTAATGCAAAAATTCTGGCGAAATGCATAGCCCAGATATTGTTCATCCTGATCAGACAGGTGTTTTACATGAACGATATATTGGAGATACTACACGACAATTACTTGAAATCATTGAACATTATGAAACATTAAAAAAGACACCAGGCCTGGTCTTCATAGCAGATTTTGAAAAGGCGTTTGATAAAGTACAACTACAATGTATATATAAATGCCTGGATTACTTTAATTTAGGTGAATCTCTTATATAATGGGTTAAAGTTATTTACAGCAACCCCAGATGCAAAATAGTAAATAATGGTTACTTCTCAGAAAGTATTGAGCTTTTAAGAGGAGTAAAGCAAGGCTGTCTGTTGTCTCCATATCTATTTAATATAGCCATTGAAATGCTAGTTATTAAAATTAGATCCAACAAGAACATCAAGGGGTTAGAAATCCAGGGGATAAAAACTGAAGTGTCCATGTATGTTGATGACTCCAGTTTTTTATTAAGTCCTGCACATCCCTGCACAGTCTCATTGAAGATCTGGATCACTTTTCTAGCCTCTCTGGACTAAAACCTAATAATGACAAGTGTACCATTTTACATATTGCATTGATAAACTACAAGGTAGTGTAAATACTAAAAATGAGTGGATGGTGAAGTAGACATACTTGTTATTCACATCTAAAAATATATGTACAAGAACTTACAATGAATTTCAATAGAATGTTTGCAAAAATAGATAGAATTCTGCAACCATGGAGAGGTAAATACTTGTCTATTTATGGAAAAAATCACATTGATGAACTCTTTGGTCTTATCACAGTTTACTTACTTACTAATGGTGCTGCCTACTCTAAATGACTCATTTAAAAAAATCAAATGAGCAAACAATATTTCATTTGGAATGCTAAGCCAAACAAAATTAAACGTGCCTATTTATATAATGAATGATTTGGGGGGGGGCTAAAATGAGATATTAAAGCTTTAAACCTCTTACCAAAAGCTTCACTCATACATAAGTTAAACTTAAACCAAAAATGGGGTTATCAAGAAAGGCTCATCCTTTGTTCATAAATTACCTTTATACAGATTACAATTTCCGAAGATTTTTAATTTTTAATTAAGTATCGCCCTTCCTTAAAACAAGCCATACAAAGCCAGTTACAATTTCAATTTTATCCTACTGAAAAGTTAGAACAAATGTTATGGTTAAACTCAAATATACTGATTCATAAAAAATATGTATTATATTTAGTAATGATATTATGAATAAAACGGTGGAGTTGTGTCACATATGCAGCTATTGAAAATATATGGGGATGTCTGCTCAATCCATACGCATAACTAACTGATGGCAGCATTACCACAAAAATGTAGGAGGCAAGTGGAAAACGGAAAAGGTAGGGAACTTGTTCGCCTTCCATATTTTAAAAGACACAAATTGGCAAAATACCAGTTCCATGAGGACAAAAAATGTTGACAGCTGCTCCATACAGGTCTCAAAATAAATGGGAAGAGATTTGATGTACTGATTCCATGGCACGTGTTTTTTGTACCAGTTCATAAATCTTGATTCAACACGTCAAGTTTTTCAATTTAAATTATTATACAAAATTCTTGCCACCAACAGAATGCTATATATAAATTAAAATGTTATTTGTCACATACACATGGTTAGCAGATGTTAATGCGAGTGTAGCGAAATGCTTGTGCTTCTAGTTCTGACAATGCTGTAATAACCGAGTAATCTAACCTGACAATTCCACAACTACTACCTTATACACACAAGTGTAAAGGGATAAAGAATATGTACATAAAGATATGAATGAGTGATGGTACAGAACGGCATAGGCAAGATACAGGAGATGGTATAGAGTACAGTACATACATATGAGATGAGTAATGTAGGGTATGTAAACATAAAAGTGGCATAGTTTAAAGTGGCTAGTGATACATGTATTACATAAAGATGGCAAGATGCAGTAGATGATATAGAGTACAGTATATACAAATACATATGAGATGAGCAATGTAGGGTAATTAGTAATGTAGTAATATATGGGGCATACAACCTCTCTCAGCCCTGTAGATTTTGCTGCAAAGAGACAATCCCTAGATAATTTATTCTGGTACTGCCCCTATGTAGCTTGCTTCTAGTCACAGGTTCAGGAATGGTTAAAACAAATTAATTTCACAACATTCACTTAAAATGAACCTTACAAATAGCAGTGTTTGGCGATTTGGAAAGCCATAGTCGGTCAATAAATAATCCTTGTAGGAAAGGTTCTTTAGCTCACAATCTATGTATATATGTATGTATGTACAGTATATCACAAAAGTGAGTACACCCCTCACATGTTTGTAAATATGAGTATATCTTTTCATGTCACAACACTGAAGAAATGACACTTTGTTACAATGTAAAGTAGTGAGTGTACAGCTTGTATAACAGTGTAAATTTGCTGTCCCCTCAAAATAACTCAACACACAGCCATTAATGTCTAAACCGCTAAACCGCTCCAAATTGGGCCCAATTAGCCATTTTCCCTCCCCGGTGTCATGTGACTCGTTAGTGTTAAAGTTCTCAAGTGTGAATGGGGAGCAGGTGTGTTAAATTTGGTGTCATCGCTCTCACACTCCCTCATACTGACTGGTCACTGGAAGTTCAACATGGCACCTCATGGCAAAGAACTCTCTGAGGATCTGAAAAAAAAGAATTGTTGCTCTACATAAAGATGGCCTGGGCTATAAGAAGATTGAAACTGAGCTGCAGCACGGTGGCCAAGACCATACAGCGGTTTAATTGGACAGGTTCCACTCAGAACAGGCCTCGCCATAGTCGACCAAAGAAGTTGAGTGCATGTGCTCAGCGTCATATCCAGAGGTTGTCTTTGGGAAATAGACGCATGCATGCTGCCAACATTGCTGCAGAGGGGGAAGGGGTGGGGGGTGAGCCTGTCTGCCGGCACTGGGGAGCTACAGTTCATTGAGGGAACCATGAATGCCAACATGTACTGTGACATACTGAAGCAGAACATGATCCCCTCCCTTCAGAGACTGGGCCGCAGGGCAGTATTCCAACATGATAACGACCCCAAACACCTCAAAGACGACCACTGCCTTGCTAAAGAAGCTGAGGGTAAAGGTGATGGACTGGCCAAGCATGTCTCCAGACCTACACCCTACTGAGCATCTGTGGGGCATCCTCAAATGGAAGGTAGAGGAGTGCAAGGTCTCTAACATCCACCAGCTCCATGATGTCATCATGGAGGAGTGGAAGAGGACTCCAGTGGCAACCTGTGAAGCTCTGGTGAACTCCATGCCCAAGAGGGTTAAGGCAGTGCGGGAAAATGATGGTGGCCACACAAAATATTGACACTTTGGGCCCAATTTGGACATTTTCACTTAGGGGTGTACTCACTTTTGTTGCCAGCGGTTTAGACAATAATGGCTGTGTTTTGAGTTATTTTGAGGGGACAGCACATTTACGCTGTTATACAATCTGTACACTCACTACTTTACATTGTAGCAAAGTGACATTACTTGTCACATTTCTTGTCACATCACTTTTGTGATATACTGTATGTACGTATGTATGTATGTATGTATGTATGTAGAGTTGAAGTCGGAAGTTAACATATACCTTAGCCAAATACATTAAAACTCAGTTTAAAATTCCTGACATTAAATCCTAGTAAAAATTCCCTGTCTTAGGTCAGTTAGGAACACCACTTTATTTTAAGAATGTGAAATGTCACATTAATAGTCGAGAATTATTTATTTCAGCTTTTATTTCTATCATCACATTCCCAGTGGGTCAGAAGTTTACATGCACTCAATTAGTATTTGGTAGCATTGCCTTAATTGTTTAACTTGGGTCAAACGTTTCAGGTAGCCTTCCACAAGCTTCCTACAATAAAAATTCACCCCTGACAGAGCTGGTGTAACTGAGTCAGGTTTGTAGGCCTCCTTGCTCGCACACACTTTTTTCAATTCTGACCACAAATTTTCTATGGGATTGAGGTCAGGGCTTTGTGATGGCCAATCCAATACCTTGACTTTGTTGTCCTTAAGCCATTTTGTCACAACTTTGGAAGCATGTTTGAGGTCATTGTCCATTTGGAAGACCCATTTGCAACCAAGCTTTAACTTCCTAACTGACGTCTTGAGATGTCGCTTCAATATATCCATAATAATTGTCCTGCCTCATGATGCCATCTATTTTGTGAAGTGCACCAGTCCCTCCTGCAGCAAAGCACCCCCACAACATGATGATGCCACCCTGTCCTTCACGGTTGGGATGGTGTTCTTCAGCTTGCAAGCGTCCCCCTTTTTCCTCCAAACATAACACTGTTCATTATGGCTAAACAGTTCTATTTTTGTTTCATCAGACCAGAGGACATTTCTCCAAAAAGTATGATCTTTGTCCCCATGTGCAGTTGCAAACCGTAATTTGTCTTTTTTATGGCGGTTTTGGAGCAGTGGCTTCTTCCTTGCTGAGCGGCCTTTCAGGTTATGACCCACTGGAATTGTGATACAGTGAAATAAACTGCCTGTAAACAATTGTTGGAAAAATTACTTGTCATGCACAAAGTAGATGTCCTAACCGACTTGCCAAAACTATAGTTTGTTAACAAGAAATGTGTGGAGTGGTTGAAAAACAAGTTTTAATGACGCCAACCTAAGTGTATGTAAATTTCCAACTTCAACTGTAAGTAAAACATCACAGCACAATTGAAAAATACATGGCACATGGAAACCAAACGAGGGTAGTCTATAGTGATAGGAAGGGATGGGCTGAGAGGTGGGATTAAAGAGTTTGTTTGGTAATATATTACTGTTATGTGATCGCTTTATGGAAAAGTACCAAGTATGTCAAATGTATATGCAGCAGAAAAGCTGTTCGTTTTTTTTTAAACAAGATGTGTCCTCCGAAAAAGGGGGCGGGTAAAAATGGACGGGTAAATACAAGTCAACATTTCTAAGAACTTGTAGAATCAGAGAAAAAGACAAAGGCCATGTGATCTTATTTAATTATTTTTAACCTTTATTTAACTAGGTGTCAGTTAAGAACAAATTCTTATTTAAAAATGACAGCCTACCCCGGACGACACTGGGCCAATTGTGCGACTCCCAATCACAGCCGGTTGTGATACAGCCTGGATTTGAACCAGGGTGTCTGCAGTGACACCTCAAGCACTGAGATGCAGTGCCTTAGACCACTGAGCCACTCGTGAACATCATACCGAGCTGGAGTAACAACCATTTGTCTGACCAATGTATTTAATCTTTACTTCCTGTATTCATGCAAGGTCGAAAATATACAGGTTTAAGACAACTTTAATTCCATCCGGGAGCGTTTTGAAAATAAACAAATTCATTGGACCAGCGCTGTTGCACATTCTACAGAATTAGCCTGACATGTGACTAGCTATCAATAAATCAAGTGGCTGTAGATCATTTGAAAAATGTTTAATTAATAGAATGACAGCATAGCAGTTATGCTATGTGTTTGCTAAGTAGTTAGCTGAAATTCACTACAATTTTGTTTATTTTCCATTTTGATGGTGAACTCTGTACAGCCAACATTCACATTGTCATTTTTGCTCGCATTGCTAGTCCCACTGTTTAGAACACTTCCCCATTATTGCAGAGTTAAAAGATATTAGCATGCTGTTGTCTTTTTCATCTTCAAAGTAGTTTAATAATAATTGTGTGTGTGTTTATTTGTCACATTTCAGGTGTGAATTGGACATTTTTTTTTGCATATTCAACTACACCGGAGACACCCTCGGAGAGTGGGGTTACAGCCAGGGTCTGTGATTAAGGTTAAGTGCCTTGCTCAAGGGCACATCTGATTTTCCACCTTGTCGGTTTTCAGTGGGTGTACTGAGATCTCCAGTCTCCTCTCGTAACCAACCGAACAGGGCTGTGTGTAGGACTGTACAGCACACTAGACACAGACAGATCACCATGTCCCCTCCTGGGCCAGGTATGGTTGCCGTGGTAACAGGACAGCGACAGAGTCAAATGACACCTAGAAGAAGACCAGTGGGAGGGGCGTCAACAGTTCAGGCTGCTGCAGTCACTATGGGACTTTTGGTTCTAGTGCGCCCAGTGAAATTGTGTTCAGGATTTGTATTAAGTACTCTCTCCATGGTGAAAGTAGTAAGACATATGTCATTTGTTGTAAAGATCTGTGTGAGCCTCATTTACTATAATCCTAAATCAAAATATTTAATTTGACATATTAAATTATTTTATATTATGCACCTGTCGGTGCGGGACTGCAATTCACCAGACTGTTGAATGTAATTTACCAGACCAGGGTGTCAGGAAAAAAATGTGGGAATTTTTTCGACAAACTTCTCTAGCCTCAACACCACACATTGATTTGAGGGTCAAACTATCACTCAAGTTAGAGCCATCCCCTGTCGTCATTTAGAGATCAATGTGAGAATATGATTCACCGAAGTTAAATCAGTAGAAAAGTGTAGCATTTCCTTCTGAATCATATTCTCACATCTATTTCTAAATGGCGACAGGGGTCGGCTTTCATTTGAGTGATAATTTGACCATCAAATCGGTGTGGCATTAAAAGGTCAGAGACATTGTAGGAAGATCGCCCACATTTGTTCTTGTCACCGTGGTCCCAGTTCCATTGATTTCAATACAAATACCAAATGTGAGTGATTCATTTACGTGTGCCATTGATTACAGTAGAACAAGCTAATCAATTCCAGTCTAGAGCTTTAACGGTACTAATTTAGTAAAATACAAGTTCTGGACAAGTGTATAGGAAGCAATTTTGATGTCTTGTTTTTCAAAATATCCGACTTACATCAGCATATTGATTATGCATTTGTACACTTAAAACCAGTGTGTGGACACTGAAAAATGAAAAATTAAGGAAGTAGCAACAGTATCATATTCGATTTATGTTTTAGGAATACATTTTTTTTTAAATGGTACTAATATTTTTCAAAAGGATTCTACTTCAAATCAGGCAAATACTCCTGAATGAGCACAAAATCGTGCTATAATGTATTGATTTTGATAAGGGAAATCTCCAAAATGTGTTTGTCCTTCCTACCAGTGGCCTGTGCTGTGTGGAACATAGAACAGATGCTGCCTGACTGCCAGGGTCCTGCTGGGATATATGAAGTAACATAGCAGAGGTCAGGGGTCAACATGCCTAATTATCAGTGACCTCTACACACATCAGCCAGTTTATTACAAACACCACCACATTTGCAAAAATTAAAATTGCTCCTACAGACAGTGAGTCAGGGGGCCGTGGCTTGCTATATAAAGCAGACAGGCATCCAGCTACTGTTCGATTGAACAAAACTAGTGACCTAAGCGACTGAGCGTGGTATGATCGTCAGTGCCAGGAACACTGGCTCCAGTATATTAAAAATGGCCGCCCTCATGGGCTTTTCACACACAAGTGTCTAGGGTTGAGCGAGAATGGTGCAATAAACAAAAACCATTCCAGTCAGCGGAAGTCCTGTGGTTGAAAACAGCTCTTTGTCGAAGGAGAATGGCAAGAATTGTGCAAGCTAATAGGTGTGCCACAAACAAACAATGTCACAGTACAACAGTGGTGTGCAGAACCGCATCTAGGAACGCAAAAATCGTCGATCTTTGTCACGGATGTACTATCGCAGCAGACAACCACATCGGGTTCCACTCCTTTCAGCTAAAAACAAGAAGAAGAAGCTCCAGTGGGCACACGGTCAGCAACACTGGACAATGGAGTGGAAAAACATTGCCTGGAACATGACAGCGAGTTCAGTTAACTTGAGAGTCCTGCACAGTCCCCAGACCTCAACCCAATAAAACATATTTGTGATGAGATGGAACGGGCTGTTGGCAGAATGAATGTACCACTGTCCGATCTGTAGCAACTGCATGATGCCATCGCGTCAGCATGGACCAACATTCATGTGGAAAGTTTGACACCTTGTAGAATGCCCTGAGGAATTCAGGCTGAAAAGTTTAAAAAGTTAACAGGGAAAGACCATAGTAACACTGCAAAAAGACTAGAAATCATGGTGAATAACAATCTAACACAGGATGCAGTTGAAATAGCAACAGCCTTCAATTCCTACTTTATTGACTCTGTCAGGTTACTGACACAGAACCCCTCCACTGATTTCTTGGGCTCAGTGCTAGTGAATGACACTCAACCTGTCTTCATCATAAGGGAGGTTTCTGAGTCAAAGGTGAACAAGGTGATTAGCTCACTAAAGAACTCTAAAGCCAAATATAAGATGTGTTTGGGATGGACTCTACCTTTCTTAAAAACTACAGAGTCACTCATTGGCCCCATTACGAAGGTCACCAACACATCTATTGGTCTCGGTGTGTTTCCAAGGGTATGGAAGTCAGCCATAATTAACGGCCATCTTTAAATCAGGCGACACTGCTGACGTGAGTAACTACAGGCCCATTAGTATACTACCTGTGGTGTCAAAGGTTGTTGAAAAGTGTGTAGCAGAACAACTGATTAACCACCTCAACAGCCCCTTCACATTACACTCCATGCAGTTTGGCTTCAGAGCGAAACACTCCACAGAAACGGCCAACTGCTTTCTTCTGGAAAATGTGAAGTCCAAGATGGACAAAGGGGGTGCTGTTGGGGCTGTGTTTCTGGACCTAAGGAAGGCTTTTGATACTGTTAACCATGAGATTCTCATCACAAAATTGTCCAAGTTCAACTTTTCCCCTGATGCCTTGAGATGGATGAAATCATACCTTGAAGGCAGAACTCAGTGTGTCAGAGTGAGCAATGAGCTGTCGCCCACTCATAGCTGTTGTGGGCGTGCCCCAAGGGTCAATACTGGGGCCCCTCCTGTTCAGCCTGTACATTAATGATCTGCCTTCTGTATGTACTAGGTCTGAAGTTCAAATGTATGCAGATGATACAGTGATATATGTGCATGCAAAGAGCAAACAACAAGCTGCACAAGAACTCACTACTGTAATGGTCCAGGTTACAAAGTGGCTCTGTGACTCGTGTTTGCATCTCAATGTGAAAAAAACTGTTTGCATGTTCTTCACAAAGAGGGCAACAGATGCTACTGAGCCAGATGTCTATGTGTCAGGGGAGAAGCTCCAGGTGGTATCCGATTTTAAGTACCTTGGCATCATACTTGATTCCAACCTCTCTTTTAAAAAGCATGTGAAAAAGGTAATTCAAATAACTAAATTCAATCTAGCTAATTTCCGATTTATACGAAATTGTTTGACTACAGAGGTAGCAAAACTGTACTTCAAATCTATGATACTCCCCACTTAACATACTGCTTGACTAGTTGGGCCCAAGCTTGCTGTACAACATTAAAACCTATTCAGTCTGTCTACAAACAGGCTCTCAAAGTGCTTGATAGGAAGCCCAATAGCCATCATCATTGTCACATCCTTAGAAAACATGAGCTCTTGAGTTGGGAAAATCTTGTGCAATACACCGACGCATGTCTTGTATTCAAGATCCTTAATGGCCTGGCTCCCCCTCCACTCAATATTTTTGTTAAACAGAAAACCCAGACATATGGCAGCAGATCCACAAGGTCTGCCATGAGAGGTGACTGTATAGTTCCCCTAAGGAAAAGCACCTTTAGTAAATCTGCATTCTCTGTGAGAGCTTCCCATGTCTGGAATACACTGCCATCAGACACACATAACTGCACCACATATCACACTTTCACAAAATGCTTGAAGACATGGCTAAAGGTCAATCAGATTTGTGAACATGGTCCCTAGCTGTGTGTTGCCGCTTTCCATGTTGTCTGTAGCTTGTGAGGTATGGAAACACTGTTGCTTTTATGAATTTTGTCTTGCTGCTTTTTGTTCTGTTGCTCTGTCTGTATGCTATGTCTTGCTTGTCCTATGTTGCTATGTTGCTATGTCTATGGTGCTATTGTCTATATTGTAATTGTTTTTAATAACCTGCCCAGGGACTGCGGTTGAAAATTAGCCGGCTGGCTAAAACCGGCACTTTTACTCAAACGTTGATTAATGTGCACTGTCCCTGTAAAAATAAAATAAACTAAACTAAAACTAAAGCTGTTCTGGAGAGAAAGGGGGGTCTGACCTGGTACTAGATGTACCTAATAACTGTCGGGTGAGTATATGCTGGACAAAACATCTGTAATGTTGGATAATTCAAATAATACATAAAGTAGACAAGTACAGTTGAAGTCGGAAGTTTACATACACTTAGGTTGGAGTCATTAAATCTTGTTTTTCAACCACTCCACAAATTTCTTGTTAACAAACTATAGTTTTGGCAAGTCAGTTAGGCAATCTACTTTGTGCATGACAAGTAATTTTTCCAACAATTGCTTACAGGCAGATTATTTCACTGTATCACAATTGCAGTGGGTCAGAAGTTTACACACACTAAGTTGACTGCCTTAAAACAGCTTGGAAAATTCCAGAAAATGTCATGGCTTTAGAAGCTTCTGATTGACTCAAATTATGTCAATTAGCCTATTGGGAGGTGTACCTGTGGATGTATTTCAAGGCCTACCTTCAAAACCCAGTGCCTCTTTGCTTGACATCATGGGAAAATCAATAGAAGTCAGCCAAGACCTCAGAAAAAAAAATCTAGACCTCCACAAGTCTGGTTCATCCTTGGGAGCAATTTCCAAATGCCTGAAGGTACCATGTTCATCTGTGCAAACAATAGTACGCAAGTATAAACACCATAGGACCAAGCAGCCATCATACCACTCAGGATGGAGACACATTCTGTCTCCTAGAGATGAACGTATTTTGGTAAGAAAAGTGCAAATCAATCCCAGAACAGCAAAGGACCTTGTGAAGATGCTGGAGGAAACAGGTACAAAAGTATCTATATCCACAGTAAAACGAGTCCTATATCGACATAACCTGAAAGGCCGCTCAGCAAGGAAGAAGCCACTGCTCCAAAGCCGCCATAAAAAAAGCCAGATTACGGTTTGCAACTGCACATGGAGACAAAGATCATACTTTTAGGAGAAATGTCCTCTGGTCTGATGAAACAAAAATAGAACTGCTTGGCCATAATGAACATTGTTATGTTTGGAGGAAAAAGGGGGACGCTTGCAAGCCGAAGAACACCATCCCAACCGTGAAGCACAGGGTGGCATCATCATGTGGTGGGGGTGCTTTGCTGCAGGAGGGACTGGTGCACTTCACAAAATAGATGGAATCATGAGGAAGGACAATTATTATGGATATATTGAAGCGACATCTCAAGACATCAGTCAGGAAGTTAAAGCTTGTTGCAAATGGGTCTTCCAAATGGACAATGACCCCAAGCATACTTCCAAAGTTGTGGCAAAATGGCTTAAGGACAACAAAGTCAAGATATTGGAATGGCCATCACAAAGCCCTGACCTCAATCCCATAGAAAATTTGTGGGCAGAATTGAAAAAGTGTGTGCGAGCAAGGAGGCCTACAAACCTGACTCAGTTACACCAGCTCTGTCAGGAGGAATGGGCCAAAATTCACCCAACTTATTGTGGGAAGCTTGTGGAAGGCTACCCGAAACGTTTGACCCAAGGCAATACACTCAATTACTATTTGGTAGCATGTAAACTTCTGACCCACTGGAAATGTGATGAAAGAAATAAAGGCTGAAAGAAATCATTCTCTCTACTATTATTCTGACTATTCACATTCTTAAAATAAAGTGGTGATCCTAACTGACCTAAGGCAGGGATTTTTTACTAGGACTGAAGGTCAGGAATTGTGAAAAACGGAGTTTAAATGTAGTTGGCTAAGGTGTATGTAAACTTCTGACTTCAACTGTTCAGTGCAATCGGAAAGTATTCAGACCCGTTGACACATTTTGTTATGTTACAGCATTATTCTAAAATTGAATAGTCCCCTCCCTCTCATCAATTTACACACAATATCCCAGAATGACAAAACCAGTTTACTACATTTGCATAAGAATTCAGACCCTTTATGCAATACTTTGTTGAAGCACTACAAGCTTGGCACACATGTATTTGGGGAGTTTCTCCCAATCTTCTCTGCAGATCCTCTCAAGCTCTGTTTGGTTGGATGGGGAGCATAGCCATTTACAGGTCTCTCCAGAGATGTTCAAATCGGGTTCAAGTCCGGGCCAGTCAAGGATATTCAGAGACTTGTCCCGAAGCCACTCCTGTGTTGTCTTGGCTGTGTGCTTAGGTCATTGTCCTATTGGAAGGTGAACCTTCACCCCAGTCTGAGGTCCTGAGCACTCTGGAGAAGTTTTTCATCAAGGAACTCGCTGTACTTTGCTACATTCCTCTTTCCCTCAATCCTGACAAGTCTACGAGTCCCTGCCTCTGAAAAATATCCCCACAGCATGATGCTGTCACCACCATGCTTCACCATAGGATGGTGCCAGGTTTCCTCCAGACCTGACGCTTGGCATTGAGACCAGAGTGCAATACTGGTTTCATCAGACCAGAGAATCTTGTTTCTCATGGTCAGAGTCCTTTAGGTGCCTTTTGGCAACTCCAAGGTGACTCATGTGCCTCTTACTGAGGAGTGGCTTCCATCTGGCCACTCTACCATAAAGGCCTGATTGGTGGAGTGCTGCAGAGATGGTTGTCCTTCTGGGAGGTTCTCCCATATCCACAGAGGAACTCTGGAGCTCTGTCAGAGTGACCATCGGGTTCTCGGTCACCTCCCTGACCAAGGCCCTTCTCCCCTGATTGCTCAATTTGGCCAGGCGGCCAGCTCTAGGAAGAGTCTTGGTGGTTCCAAACTTCTACCATTTAAGAATTACGGAGGTCTCGGTTCTTGTGTACCTTCAATGCTGCAGACATTTTTTTGGTACCCTTCCCCAGATCTGTGCCTCGACACAATCCTGTCTCGGAGCTCTACAGACAATTCCTTTGACCTCAGGGCTTGGTTTTTGCTGTGGGACCTTATATAGACAGGTTTGTACCTTTCCAAATCATGTCCAATTAATTTAACTTACCACAAGTGGACTCCAATCAAGTTGTAGAAACATCTCAAGGATGATCAATGCAAACAGGATGCACCTGAGCTCAATTTCGAGTCTCATTGCAAAGGGTCTGATTTACTTATGTAAATAAGGTATCCGTTTTTATTTTTTATACATTTGCAAACTTTTCTAAAAACCTGTTTTCATTTGTCATTATGGGGTATTGTGTAGATTGTTGCGGGCTTTTTGTTTTTAATCCATTTTAGAATAAGGGTGTTCGATAACAAAATGTGGAAAAAGTCAAAGGGTCTGAATACTTTCCCGAATGCCCTGTAGCATCTCAAGACTTAAATGATTAGTTAAAGAAGACCTCTGGATGGTCCTTTCCCTTTCCCATTACTTAGTGTTGCCATCGTCACCATGAAAAGGTTGTAATTAAAAGGTAGACTTAGCGATATGACGTAGACGCAGAAAGTAAACAGCATAGTGGGTCGATTTCCGCAACAACTAAGAGCATTGAAGCGCGAGGCTCCACCTCTGCTGTTTTGCTCCTGTGGCTCCCACGTTGTGAACAGCGTGAAGCGAACCCCTGCACATGCACAGATACTGTGTGTGACAGAGTGAAGTGTTGCATCTCGCTCAGTTCAATATCTGCGGTGCTGCTCGTGGTAACGTCATTTCGCTGAGTCTACCTTTAAAACGTCTGCCTGCTAATCCCTATACCTAGCCTAATGAAAGGGGAGTGTTGATGACTCATGCTACCTTCCCTGTCTACACAGCAGTCTTGTAATGCACCGTTCCACATGTGGTCATGAGAAGCTGTGGACCAGGCTACAGTCTGACCACGGTAAAAGAGGAAGCTCCGAAGGGTATTCATGTTCCCGTCACTTTCCCCTGGTGTTAAGGTCAATCTCTGGCTCCTCTTAACAGCCTCTCCAGACCATTTTACCGTGACTTCTATTAACCAGACAGCATAACGCAGATTCCCAGCAGTCAATTCAGGACATGCCTCAAGGTTAGCTGCCACAGTGCAGTTCAAAACTCAAACGCAGGGGCAATGCAAACATGCCGAAAATTGTAGCTTAACTGTTGGTTGGTACCCTTAGTCTTTATTGACACTGAAATGTCTAAATGAATTGATAATGTTGAACAACAATATAGGCTAAATGAACAGCAGGTTATTTACTGCAAACTGCTCTCTTTTCAAGTACATACAATTCCCTCCACCTCATTCATCCAAAACCCAGCCAAACATTGTGCCTCCTGCTGACCCGACACTCACCAAAAGACCCCACAGTGACAGCAAACGCTGGCCAGGCCCACACAAAATGCCACATGCCATGCTGGGTGTCTGGAATCCCAGGCCATGGAGGGTGCTGATGGGTAGTGTCTGCGCATTAGGCTTGGAGGGGTGGGATCACCATCTACCACCAACTTCCATACAAGGTCATCTTGCTGTCCAAACAATAGGAACAGCTGAGCAATCCTCCCCCCTCATCCTTCACCCAACCCAACACTGACTGGCCCCTATCAACATGCACCAGCCAGGGACCAGAACCCCCAGATTCCTGCAGAAATGCAACACCTCTGGCTACAGACCACATTATGCTGATGCAACGGCCGTTGCATTTATGGCCAATGTTGAGCTATTCAGGGAGAAGAGAACCATCTCTTTAATTTCCCTGAAGTTCTGGGATAAATTAAGAGTGACTATGGGTAGAGAGATAAGTGAATCTCGTAGCAGGAGCAGCAACAGTCAACCACGGTGCTGTGAGGGACAGGCTAAGAGGGCGCAACTCATCAGACCAACATTTTCCCTGGTGGCGTCATGTAAAAATCTCCCCAGCATGAAGAAGATTCTTCCCAATCGTTCTGATTGTGCTCAGATTGTGACGTCATACTTTAACATTTCTCCCAGCGTGAAAATGTCCCCAGTTGAATAATCAGACGAGCAGCTCTTTACACTACGTGGATGGCTGAGCAAGTGTGGATGCTCATTTCCTTGACCTCGAAAAACTGTTCTGTGGGCACACGTATTTGCTTCACACATCTGCCAATCAATGGCGGCCAGGAGTATTGACACTGACCAAATCAGAAGCTTGTTGAGGTGTGAGGTCAGCATATAAAACACAGACTCGCACGTCAAAGTAGTGGGGGTTGATGTAAAGAGAGATTTTTTTGTGATTGCAAAGACTTGGGCGCTACGGGAGGGTGTGAGAGACATCCGGCCGTGCTCAGACTCGAGGCTGTAATCGCTGCCAAAGTTGCTTCAACAAAGTACTGAGTAAAGGGTCTGAATACTTATGTAAATGTGATATTTCCCAAAAAAGAAATTATACATAACATTTTGAACTGTTTCTGTTTTGTCATTATGGGGTAGTGTGTAGATTAATGAGGGGAAAAAACTATTACATCTATTTTAGAGTGAGGCTGTAACGTAATAAAATGTGGTCTGAATAGACTGTATCTTGGTTGTAAAATAGTTTCTTAAGCTCAAAATGGAGAGTTGAGAAATAAAATTATAACTCTGACAAGATATCGGTTTGTTTAATCTAATTAAACAATCAGGACACTTTTTCTCCGGGAAAGGAAAGCGAGTGACTCGTTCGACATCGCAGCAGACCCCAGCGAAACATGTACAGGCAGGAATCATGAGAATAATGTATTTTACTGTTTGACCAAATAATGGTTTAAGCCACCTAAAAAAAAAAACATTTTGAGTGAGGTGACCATGTAGAATGGGCAGCTCCCACCGATGAGTTCAATTAAATCATTAATTCGTACAGCCAAGTCAAAGGGGCTGGAACCCAGCCTGGAACAGCAGTCAAGGAAAGCTGACATCACATAGCTGCAGATTAGTTTAGTAAGAACAGCAGTGACAGCAAACCATCCCTGTATTGACAGTGCTGGGTCAGACAGCTTGGGATGGTCAAGGATGAACTACAGTACACAGATACAGCAGGAGGACAGCCAGAGGATGTACTGAGAAATGCATTAGCTACAATCAAAACAGTAATGAAAAGCAACACTGGGCTATAATCTTCCGGACAGTAAACACATCTGCAGAGAGTAAAGCGCCATCTCTAGACTGTGGATGTCCCATGTGGGCTTATGAGAGTTGAGAAGAAGAGCGCCAACTGTGTCTACCTCCAGAGGGCTTACAGGAGCTGGGAAGGAGAAATGGGCTCGGAGTGGAGCAGAGCGAGAGGCTGTCAGACAGGCAGGGCCAGAGATGGCCCGTTTAGTATTCTGCTCACAGCTCAGCCAGTCACTGCAGCCTGCGTCCTCTGCCTCAGCAGTGAGCTGGCATCTGCGTCACAACCAGCCCTACTGCTGGCAGGGGGGGTCACACTGGAACTTTGGGCAAAAAACATTATTCAGAAACAAACATCACAGAAACCAATATAAAAAGGTCTCTGCAGATTTGACCCATATGCCCTCTTTTAGGTGAGCTTCTCCATCTCCACCTGACAGCATGCACAACACATCACTCTGACAATATCTGCTTTACCAGCCACTCTCTGGAAGTCTGCTTTCCGAGCAAGGATGTTAGCCATTTTCCTGGGTGAACATAGAGCACACAACCAATCATGCCCACACTAAACAATCATAGGAGGCACAGAGGCTGGAATTCACACAGCAGGACCAGTCTTTGACAAAAGTTAATGTGCATCAAATAAAGGGAGAAATATACAGAATACACACTAAGACTTCCAGGTCCCACTTAGATAACCATACTATTACATCTACCCCCCCGATCCTAATTTTCCATCACTAACTAACACAATTGGTTTAATAGAAATTTGCCAGCAGCAAATGCACGCAGTGTTGACGGTGCCCTTCTCAAGGTGACTTTGGAGCCCTGCCAAAAACTGTCCCACACTGCAACAATGTTCCCCAGAGAGGGGGTGGGTGGGGTGGGCACCAGACACCGGCCATCTTCACTACTGTCACTGCATGCTATAAATACACCATGATTTTATAATCTAGACAGGCTCTCCAGGCTTAAAATAAGCCCACCACTTTGCACAAAAAAACACAGCATCACCTCAACAGCTTAGGGTTAAACGAAGTATCATGATAACATTAGCCCTTCAAGGACTCCAGCATTCAACTCCACATCATTTAAATACGTTCATCTCACGCTGCACTGCAGCCAGGTGCTGCCCAGGACGCATTCCTCTCAAAACCAGAGACGTCTCACTCTTCGCTAAAGTGCTAGAGTCACTGTCTTTGGGTGAGTCATACCAGCCTCTTTTACCAGCTGCACTGAGAAAACGGGAGACAAGCCACTCAAAGGTTGAGTTTACCAGCTCCAAGGGGGATGTTCTAGCTACGGTTGAACCGCATGCAAGACTCATCAAGGTGGTGTGTTCAGTGCACCCTGGTGAGTTAAGCACCCCCAGGAAACATGAGCACATGATCCGAGAGGCCTTTAGCAGCACTAGTGCCTAGTCATCTGGGACAATGGGTTAATAGAAACATCCCAAAATACACCACTCCTGTAGGGTGAGTCACCTCTGCAGTGGGACTAGGGGAAGAGGGGAATTGAAATGAGCTTTTACTGCTAAAACGTCAGCCTGACCTTGCCTGGAATTATGAGCCCTTTTAAAAATAGCATTTACCTGAATGAGGAGTCATAAAAAGCAAAGGCTAAAAACAATGCTGTTTTGCGTAAAAAGAGATCAGGACTGTCCTTTTTTTCTACAGTGCTAAACTACTAAAGGGAAATATTTTTCTAACAAATAATAATAACCGTTTTTAATTAAACCTTAAACAATACTTATTCATAAGCAAACTTACTGAATGATCAGAAATAGTCTAGGCTTAATGCATCCTAAAGCACAGAGAAAGACAGGGCTACCTTACCAGAAACCTCTACGATGTCTCCTGGCACAATTTCTTTGGCCTTGATCCTCTGAACGGTCTTCCTGTCCTGGCGGTAGACCTTGCCCATCTCAGGCTCGTACTCTTTTAGGGCTTCAATGGCATCCTCAGCATTGCGTTCCTGTGTAGATAAGAAATGTTGAGCGTTTGCTCACATATTTGAACTTGATGATCTGACGACATTATAGATGCCAATTCAAATAAGCCCATTTAACTTTTTCATTATCCCGCAAACTGCAGATATGTGGGTTCATCTAAAGGCACAAACTTCAACAGCCTAACCATGCTACTTTGTTTTGTTAACTGATGGATGGGGCTGGTGAAATATAATCATTTTTGAATTCAAAGACAGCAGGAGATCTTAGAGATTGTGCCTTTAATTACATGACAAGGACCAGGCGATTTGCCTTTGCATATTTTAAAATCTGAAAATATATTTTTTTAAAGTGCAATATCGCTCCGCCATTTCATGGTTGCTAAAATTCTAATCGTTTTCCTAATTATTGTACAATCTAAAACACTGTGAAATATCTTTCGGCAGACATAGGTGGGTTAATTTAAAGGCACAAATCATAGAAATAGCACACATAGAACAGATCTACAGCTTCATATACCTGCTTTCAATTAGAATGACAGATATATAACTCTAATTTCTATGTGAATTTAGTCAGGTCGCCAAAAAAAGAAGAAGTTACATATGGCAACTGAATAAACTTAAGAAAACAGAAGTGCAAGTAGTAAACATTGTGTCAGTCACATATACTAGTAATTTATGAAAACAGCAGCTAAATAAGAACCTTCACACCGTGAATAGAATGCTTAGTTCTAAAGTCCACATTTCTAGGCCAACTTCAACGTATCAGTTAGTGAGAGCCTACCAGGGCAGGGATGGCCAGTTGCATCACTTCCTGTTGAGTAAGTCTACTCCATGGCATACACTGGCTTAGCTTACTGGACATTCCTCCTAGGGGCTGCCTGGCAGTGCAAGCAAAGTCAGCCAGCGTGACAAAAGGTCTGGCAAGAAAATGGGCATCGAAACAGAGTAAAAGAGACAACTACCAACTTGTGGATTGAATAGCCTATCATTTATTCCATTCTTTGACTACACAGAAATTCTTTATGGACTGGATTCAAATGTTCAAGACCATTTGCTCACAAACATGCCATCTATGGAATGTTAAACTCCAACAGACTGAGGAAATGTAACCTAGTTCTGGACAAACTCATGCAGGAATTTAGACTGAATGAATAAATCCTAAGGGAGCATCCAGCCAATTTGTGTTGGTAGTTGCTACAGACAAATTTCTCTTTGCAAAGACTGCAAACATTAGAGAATGGCTAAGAGACCATGGGTGTAAACATAATTAAAGCAACAGACGTGAAGTCTGAGCAAGAGGAGAGGTTGTCACTTTGGTCACGCCTAAACCTTCTCAAATGTAGTCAGTGACCCACTTACTTCCTTGCCCCATTTTTCATCTACCATTGAACAGCAAGTCCTTAAAAAAGGAAAGCATAAAACTGCCATGTGGCCAATGAACAGCATGTATGAGACTTGTGGATTCTCCTACCTACAACTCTTTATGGTAGCGCTTTTACCTATAGTCGCTAGCTAGTTTCATACAATAAATATTCCTTTCCACAGCCTGCACCAAAACAAGAGTTTCTGAATAGTGTCACTGATATTGCAACGCCACACTGAACATTGACGTTCAAAATACTGTAAAAGATGTCTAAATTAGGTCATGCAAGTTGCTCACCTGCCACACACCCACAATGGCATTGGCTATAAGAATGAGTAAGATTACAAAAGGCTCCACAAAGGCTGTGATTGTTTCTTCTCCATCCTCGAACAAGGCCAAGACCTAAAGGTAAACAAGACAACGATGATCCATTACTGACATGATTCCACATAGGAGATAGCACAGGAGTAATTAACAACATCCCTCCCCCTGGTTATGCTTACTACTATGCATTTAAGCGATCATGATCATGTTAAGAAAACTGTTGTGAAATAAGGTTAAACTGTTGTGAAATAAGGTTAAACTAAATGTCCACGGAGAATGTGTATGCATTCTGATACAACTGGTTAACTTAGCAGTGGTAGAAATGCATAGAAATGTACATTTTGTTGAGTGAACTCCATTTTTTGCATAAACAACAAGATGAACATACAAAAAGTTACATCAGAAGATTTACAACAGGATATCAGTGCAAGAGTAACACATTTAAACAAGATGGATACAACACATTTATTTAGATGTAATTTAAAAAAAATTTAAACCGGACAACATTTTCGAAATTCAAAAGCAATGTGCTAAAGGTGCAACACAGAATTTTGTTGAATTTTTTAATTGTAATTTCAGAAAATGTCCATAATATAGCTGCAGTAATAGCGGAATGAGTGTTTCACAGTATTACTTACCCGCCAGTGTTTTGATTGGCTATGATATTAGCCTATTTATTTCTCCCGTCAGATATCGGTTTTACAGCTGTTTGAAGCTAGTGGACCAGAACAGAAAGTAACTTTGTTTTTTTCCGGTTTTGGTCCACCAGCTTCAAACAGCTGTAAAAAAAAAAATGTATTTGTTCTTATTCAAAATATATTTCACAACGATTTAGATGGTACAATGATTCCCTACACTAGTCAGTGCCTATTGTCTCAAAAACAGAAATTGAGCAAACAGTGTAGACTTTTTGCAACCATTTTCATAAGATAACACAGTCACAAAGTAAGAACATTTTTGACAGATGTCGCTCAGGCAGGAGCCCTAAATAGGTGAAAATCACAACCAATCACAACACTGGTGGGTATGTAACACTGTGAAAACACCATCATTCCATTATTAGCGCCAGATATATTGTGGTCATTTTCTGAAATTACAACGCAAAAATTCTAACAAATCCTATGCGTAGCACCTTTCAAATACCATAAACCTCATCGTAATCTAGCACCGTGATTTTATTTTGATTATTTAACTAGAGTTTGCTGTACTGAGCAATACATAGCCAACTCTTTATAAACACACATTGCTGAATTAAAGTTCCAAATGAAATCTCTGTTTTTATATAATTTATGGTAAATTTTGCACATAAGACATTTGAAAGTCGAAAACTTAAACCCAACACCGAAAATACAGTTAGACTACAATTTATAACAGATCGTCTTGATGTGTTACTGTATGTCATTTCAGTGTCAGCACATAACAGTACATTTGGACAAATTAATCAATGGCCCTCAGTAGCCATAAGTATCATGCATAGAATGCATGTCAAATATGAGCAGTTGAAACAAACAGCCAGCCACCTTACCACCTCAAACAAACCAGTTACCAGGACTACTGCTGCAGTAATCGGTCACTTTACATAGCCATTCTCCGACTCTGCACTCTTCCTCCCTCACAAACCAGAGATAAAAACACTCTTCTGGGAGCAAGACTAATTTGCATGTTATCTACTGAGAATAAGAGCACACGACACGTGTTGCACAAATTCACTT
Organism: Oncorhynchus keta; assembly: GCF_023373465.1. Classification (NCBI taxonomy): domain Eukaryota; kingdom Metazoa; phylum Chordata; class Actinopteri; order Salmoniformes; family Salmonidae; genus Oncorhynchus; species Oncorhynchus keta. The sequence goes on along the minus strand of NC_068445.1, from coordinate 12,774,648 downwards.
GAACGGGACAAAGCCACATCATGAACACTCTGCAACAAGTTCTGCTGCAAGTTCTGCTGCACCCGCTTGTTATTTCATTAACCTACTACTCGCACTCATTTGGATCTGACTTAACTGACAACCCGACCAAAAGTATGAGAGTGAGGTGCATGGGAGAAGGGGTGGTGCATTCGTCTGGGGAATGCCCTCCCACTGAAGGTCAGAGCCCAAATTTGGTCTTGAGTGGTGCCCTGTCCCCGTCAGACAGCAACCACCAACATCACCATATCGCAAGGCTGGGCACTGCATACCAGCTCCTCTAGCAGACTGACACACACTGGGATTATAGATTACAGCTCTTGACACCTCCATACTGGCCTCAAAAGGACCTCATCTCCTCAAGTCAATGTACATAGTATCTGACACTACATTGCAAACCGTTCCAGTGCAAAAACATCCATCTGTCCACTACCAAAAAACATGAATAGTAAACATTGATGTAGCAGTACACTGCTAATACTGCAGAACAATGAAAAATAGGCTAGATCACTGTATGCTGTCAGTTACATTTCTATCAAACCATTTAGCTTGTGGATAGGCTTTACTCCAAATAACGAGGCAGAGGAGAGGAAGTGATTACACTGCGAGAGTAAAAGACGACTCAAATGTCTTGTTAGACACATGGTGATAGCAACTCGAGTCAAGCAACTGCTGTCATCACCATTCCTCAAATGTGTAGCTAGCCTTCTCAGCTGTTTGGCTGCCTGATCTGTGAATGTAACCTCAGCCTAGGCATTCAAACAGAAGACATTTGCACTTGCTGTCCACACGTCTCATGCCACTAAGCTAAACATACACTTTCCATGCCAGACAGCCCACTCCTCCTGGTGTGCTTTCATCAGCAACTCTGAACAGCAAGCAGATGATTTAAGAGTTTGTTTCTATGACAACTTAACGCCGCATGTCCGGCGGGGATTGTCACCTCTATGTAATAAACCAAAACAATCTAATACATTCACAATACTCTTCAATACAGCGGTCACTGTAAAGGATTGTGAACAAATTCCAGGCCCATGGCAAGCAGCAGTACTAGAGTCTAAGCGATATACTTACAAAAGATATACAAGCTGCCAGCAGAAGAATTCGTACAAGTAAATCTTCAAATTGTTCAACAACAAGCTCCCATAGAGACTTCCCTGTAGAACGAAAGAGATGTACAAATACATCAAATCAAGAAGAATTTGTAGCACATAGTTTGTTGTAAAAGTTACATCTTTTTAATCATGTATTGTTATTACCTTCTTCAGCAGGTAACTCTGGAGATGGACCAATCCAAAATACATACAGGGAAAAGAGAACACACCATTACATTAGTAATGTTTTAGTAGCTCATGCTGTTAATTTTGACAATCAAACATATGGCCCTGCAATTGGTTTATCTCCACCCCATTTGACCCCCAATGACCCCCTATAACTCCCACTAAACCCCATATGTCCTGGTTCAGATTTAGCAAAGCTAAAACTTTGCTATAGGCAACATGGAAAAACAGGGTTTTGATTTAATTGCATTTCACCGAGTGAAACCCCAGTCTTGTGTTCGGCTGAGTCATTAACAGTAGCAAGTCGTGGATGGTAAGCATATTGCCCAATCAATGTTTGAATTCATGGTGGTGACACATAAGGTAACTTTTTGAACCCATGTTCTCAGAGGTCACCTTGAATGGTGTCAGACGCACCCAATCTATTTTACGTGATCCAATAGACGCTTTCATGAGCTTAAATCGGGAATCGAGCCTCGTTTCTTGTGTTTACAGCTAGGAAAAACTACAGAACCCAGGATTCCATGAACCGGCTTGCGTTAGCTAACTAGCATCATTAACTGTTAGCTAGCTAGGCCTGTGCCATGCCCATGGCGAGCGGCTATGCTGTCCCAAATGTCATAGGCTAGCCATCACATCAGAATGCCAAGGCACACGTCAGCGGTCTATACTTGTATACCTGGTTTAAAATACCCTTACACTAATATAACAATTCCCCCATGTAACTGACTACTTTCTAGCTAGTTTGTACAAGATTGAAACCCACGAGGTTGTCTACGATGACATCAGCCAAATTAATTCAGTCCATGACGGAGCGGAGTGATGGGGCTGACATTTACCCCAACTCCTAGGTAACTTTAGCTAACAGTGGGACTAAATGATGGTATAATGTTCCCTCATGAGTGACATATAGTGAACATTAGCTAAATAACTACCGGTACTACTAGTAAAGGTGTAGAGGTACACATACCGTTCGAGCCCCATTTCTCCTTTTGACGTTTCACCTGGTCCAAACCAAGTCCAGTGCTTTCGTTGACAGAGAAATGGCTATAAACTTCTTCAACACTCTTTGTGTGAGCGTTATCCATGGTGGTTGGTGGGCTTCTTGTCAGTTGTACTTTGTTTACTCAGCCGCCTCAGTCTCTTTAAAATTAAAACCTTTCAGCAGTAATACAGTTTACCAACTGTGAAATATGCATTCACAGAAAGGCCAGATGTCGATGATACGAGTAAGAAATTGTCCGTAAGTTGTTAGGCTGATAAACGAGCTAATTGGAACGAAAAATGACTCTTCCCTCAATAAATGTTACTTTGGGTGTCCTCTTATCTCCCCGAAAATGGTGGAAAAGAGTGCAGCAATCGCCAATGTTAAGGGCTGCAATCAACCTGTCCAATCCTTGCGCTGACCTAAATCCACCTCTCCCGGCACAGCTCACAGCTTCAGTGGTAACAAACTGTAGCGCTGATCTGATTTTGTTGAAAGTGCCTCAACACTGGGTCGTCATTAGTTACCACAGCCACAAAGTCAGAAGGCCCGCATACTCGACCAATCAGATGAGGGAATGTGATGACAGCCAAAGTCAGAAGGTTCGAATACTCGACCAATCATATGAGGGAGTGTGATGACGCGTATGCCTGTTTACAGGTCGTTGGAAACGACCAATCAGATGAGGGAGTATGATGACGATTGTGCCGACAGTCTTGCAGAAGCAGATGAGAGACGCATTTATTTTATCTAGATTTGGTTCATCAAAGATTTTGTTATTTATTATCTATATTAAAACCGTTCTAAATGCAAAGTGGTAATTGCATGTTTTATTCAAAAACTCATCTTGCAAGCTTATCAAGATGTTTGCCCTTACTCATAGTTACTTGTCTTAACCCAAAATAGGTTTACTCCAACATCTGCATTTCATTTTAAATGCCATGTAGACAAACAAATTGGTACATCTTGATTTTAGATTTTTATTTTCAGAATCCATAAGTAATCCACAAGTAAAACGTACATGGTTTCACAGAAATGTTCACAGAAATGTCAATGTTTGAAATCGGCTGATTTAAGATGAACACTTCAACCCTGTTACTTTATTTGGCACCTAGGCACTTACCCGAGTGGATCTCAGTGCAAGAGGCGTAACTACAGTCCCTGGTTCGAATCCAGGCTGTTTCACATCCGGCCATGATTGGGAGCCCCAAAGGGTGGCGTACAATTGGCCTGGCGTTGTTCGGGGTAGGCCGGGGTAGGCCTTCATTGTAAATAAGAATTTGTTCTTAACTGACTTGCCTAGATAAATAAAGATTCAATAAAAAAAATACTAGTAAATTATTTATTAAACTTAACATTGCCTTGTAGGCCACCTTTTTGGTATTTTGTGCCAGTTTCCATCTCTGTACAAAGTCATAGTCTTCAAGCTATGGAATATGGCAAAACATGTAATGATAATAATTGATTGTACTTACATGGCAATTTTCTAGACACACAAAGCTCTTTATAGTATAAGGGGAATCTCACCACACTAACTTACTCTTTATTTGCATTTATTTATCTAGCCCATCCACCCCCCTCTTCTGAGGACAAAAGTATATATAAATTTTTTAAACATAATTTAGTTTAATATACATAATTCATACACTTTACATACATGGTACTTTTATACACAGCATTACATTATAGGAGTACAATTTAATATACAGATAGCACATAAAACGGTACTCATCATTACCTACTCTTGCAATAAGTGCCATTGGGACACTCGTTTAAAGTCCCATCTTCAATTTCATTGAGGAACATTCCATAGTTTGTACTTCAACATTATTAAAATTAAATGAATGTTGTGAAAGTGTATGGTTTAAACGACAGTGATCTGTCTTTGAACTTAATGCCACCTGGTTCATTGCAGCAGCATATTTCTCTTTGGCTTTTGTTTGTATGTCTTTCCCCTGGTGGCATGTATACGTCTCTGTGCCCACAACTTCCAACGGAACACCATTGAATGGGATATTTTTACTCTTCCAACTGAGTTTTTTCCCTGCCAGCTGCTGTGCATCTTTTGAAAGTCCAGAATATGACATGTTACTATTAGAATGAAAGGCTTGTAAGGAAACGATCAACGTTGGTCTATCAAATAGAATAACTAATTTTAGCTCTCTCAAACTCTTGGCTCCATTCTGCCATCTCACTAGTTTTCAGCCATTAGCTTAGCACATGACTGCCTCATATAGAATACAATCCCAACGCTGTTTTTTAATGTTTAGAAACGTCAATAATCATTGCTTGCAATAAGGCTTTCGAAACATATGGACATGTTCTCTTTCATCAGCGAGAAAGAATCCTTCAAATAAAAAATATACACAGTTTTGTAGAGATTTTATTTCACCTTTATTTAACCAGGTAGGCAAGTTGAGAACAAGTTCTCATTTACAATTGCGACCTGGCAAGAGATCCACACAGCTATGGGTGCATCCATCCATCCAACAAAACTACACTTCAGCTACACTTTCAAAACAGGTGTTCGTAGCATGCTAGAAAGCTACAATTAACAAAAATATAAAATGCAACAATTTCAAAGATTTTCCTGAGTTACAGTTCCATTTAAATACATGCATTAGCCCCTAATCTATGGATGTCACATGACTGGGAAAACAGATATGCATCTGTTGGTCACAGATACATAAAAAAAAAGTAGAGGCGTGGATCAGAAAACCAGTCAGTATCTGGTGTGAACACCATTTGCCTCGTGCAGTGTGATATCTCCTTCACATAGAGTTGATCAGGCTTTTGATTGTGGCCTGTGGAATGTTGTCCCACTCCTCTTCAATGGCTGTGCAGTTTGTGCAGAAATTCTTCAGTTGAGCAAACCTATAGTTTCATTAGCTGTCCAGGTAGTTTGTCTCAGACGATCACGCAGGTGAAAAAGCCGGATGTGGAGGTTCCTGGGCTGGCGTGGTTACAGGTGGTGTAACGTACTGGGTGTCGTGAGTATGAAGTCAGGTGCAGGGAAAACAGAGAGTTCAATATAATGCTATTTTAATGCAAACACGGTGAACCACGGCCACCCCACTAAACACTGGGTACTCAAAACCAAACTGCCCCAGACACGGGGAATGAAAACAGTCCAGCACTATATACGAACATACACCAACACGTTCTTCTGTAACAAACACCAGGGGTACAATAATCAATCCCGCACAAAGAAACGGGCCGGCTGACTAATAAGGCCCAACTAATTACAACCAACTCAAAACAGGTGTAATCAATAAACACATAAGGAGGGGGAGAAAATAATCAGTGGCAGCTAGTAGGCCGGCGACGATGACCACTGAGCGCCACCCGAACGGGAAGGGAAGCCACCTTCGGTCGGAGTCGTGACAGGTGGTCTATGGTTGAGAGGTCAGTCGGACATACTGCCAAATTCTCTAAAACGATGTTGGAGGTGGCTTATGGTAGAGAAATTAAAATTAAATGATCTCGCAACAGCTCTGGTGGACATTCCTCGTCAGCAAAACAAATGCTTGCTCCCTTAAAACTTGAGACATCTGTGGCATTGTGTTGTGTGACAAAACTGCACATTTTAGAGTGGCCTTTTATTGTCCCCAGCACAAGGTGCACCTGTGTAATGATCATGCTGTTTAATCAGCTTCTTGATATGCCACACCTGTCAGGTGGATGGATTATCTTGGCAAAGGAGAAATTCTCACTTACAGGGATGTAAACAAATGTATGCACAAAATTGGAGAGAAATGCAACAAATATTTCAGCTCATGAAACATGGGACCAACAATTTACATGTTGCATTTATATTTTTGTTCAGTGTAAAGTTGGTCGCTTCGTCTTCCGTAGTTTTCCGTAAATAAGCGTTATAACATGCAAATACGGCTGTGTGGGAAAACTAACCAAAACCCTATCAAGTTGTGTATCAATTTAACCTTTTTCTTTTTTGATAATTATTTCTCTCTGATATGAAAAACAAGGTCCTTATGCTTCCAAAACAGTACCGCAAGCATTGCATGTTTAATGTTGGGACCAAGCGTTGGGGATCTTAACAAAACTTCCCACAACAGCAGACTCCATTCCAAGCACACAAGTTTAGTGCTGCGTTCAAGTGCTAGTCGGAACTCTGAAATTACCGACTTGCTAACTGGTTGAACGTGGTTTGTGTATGACTACAACCATTTAGCAAGTCATACATTTCAGAGTTCCGTCTAGCACTTGAACGAGGCACTAAACTCATGTGTGCTTGGAATGGAACCCCTTATTATACTAGTGGAATGGCACACCAAGCAGTGACGCAGCCAGTCAAGATGCTCTCAATGGTACAGGTGTAGAACTTTGAGGGTCCATGCCAAACCTATTCAACCTGCTGAGGGGGAAGAGGCACTGTAGCGCCTTTTTCACAGCTGTGCGCGTGTGTGGACCATTAAGTTCTTAGTGATTTGGAAACTGAGGAACTTGAAGCTGGTCCACTTTATCCCCGTGTATGTGGTTGGGGCGTGCTCGTCCCCCGTTTTCTTTAGTCCTCGATCAGCTCCTTGGTCTTACTGACATTGAGGGAGAGGTTGTGTTACGGACCCACACTGCCAGGTCACTGACCTACTCCCTGTAGGCAGTCTCATCACCGTCTGTATTCTGGCCTATCACCGTCGTGTCATCAGCAAACTTGATGAGGATGTTGGAGTTGTGCGTGGCCATGCAGTCGTGGGTGAACAGGGAGTACAGTAGGGAACTAAGCACACACCCTTGTGGGCCCCCCTGTTGAGGGTCAGCGTGGCGGAGGTGATGATGCCTACCCTCACCACCTGGGGTCAGCCAGTCAGTCAGGAAGTCCGGGATACAGTTGCAGAGGGAGGTGTTCAGTCCCAGGGTCCTAAGCTTGGTGACGAGCTTGGAGGGGACAATGGTGTTGAACGCTGAGCTGTAATCAAAGAACAGCATTCTAACATAGATATTCCTCTTATCTAGGTGGGTGAGGGCAGTGTGGAGTGGAGGTGAGATTGCATCTTGTATGGATCTGTTGAGGCGGTATGCAAATTGGAGTGGGTCTAGGGTGTCTGGGATGATGGAGTTGATGTGTGCCATAACCAGCCTCTCAAAGCACTTCAGGATTACAGATGTGAGTGCTACAGGGCGGTAGTCATTGTGGCATGAACAGGAATGATGGTGGTTCTCTCAAAACGTGGGGATTATAGACTGGGGACAAGGAGATGTTGAACATTACAGTGAATATACCTGTAAACTGTTTTGCACATGTTCTGAGAACACGCCCTCAAATAGCTACAAGTTATATAAAAAAGAAAAGACAACTTGGCCTTTTGCCCAAAATTTTCTCAATGTTATGAATTTTAGTGATGTTGTCAATTCTTGCTCCTGAATGTATTTACTAATTTGGTCTTCAAAACTTTAACTCAAGGTAGGCAATTTAGAAAATGAGGTGTTTCCTGCAAACCGGAATACGCGGCATCACACTCCCTCATCTGATTGCTTGAGTAAGCGGGCCTTCTGACTTTGTGGCTGGGGTAACTAGTGACGACCTCAACACGGCCCCTTTCTTGCATATTCCACCTGTGGGCTACTCTGGTTGGACAGAAGGAGTCTGGAAATGTTTACTCGAAAGTAAGGACAATTAGGCTAAATTTAATTTACCAAGAGTTTGCAGCCAGTGACAGACATTGTCAAACAATCCTCAGACTCTGTAGTAATCAGATATAGAAAATCAGGTTGATACATTTTCCTTTCCCAGGATCAGTAAGGCCCTAGTTCAGGGCTCTCCAACTTAGACTCTAGGGCTACTAGGTGTAGGCTTACATGCATTTATTCCAGCACATCATTAACACACCTTGTTAAAATAAAACATATTGTGGTATTTAGTCCATGATTAGCTGAATCAGAGGGGTGTAACGAAAGCCTGCTCGCTCTCCAGTCTCCAGCATTATTTGCTTTGAATTATTAAATGAGCAAACTAAAAAGCCATTAACTAATTTACAGTAACCCAAGATCAATGTACTTTGACATGGGATAACGAAGACATAGGCCTAGATGTGGCACATTCAATTAACTTTTTTGGTTCTTCTTAGTTCACCAAAATGGAAAAATATTGGTTTCCTTATCTTGAAAGTCTATGTACCAGCATAGATTGTGATCCACACTCTAGGTTTGCATACCTAGCCACACCCAGTATTTACATACATTAGTATTACGAACAGGGTTGGGTAGGTTACTTAATACATGTAATCCATTACAGTTAGTTAGTTACCTGTCCAAAATTATAATCAGTAACGTAACTTTTGGATTACCCAAACTCAGTAACGTAATCCGATTACATTCAGTTACTTTTAGATTAATTTCCCTTAAAGGCATTAGAAGAAGATGAAAATGTATGTTACCTATTGAACCACATCTATTGCAGGATAAATCTATGTTAAAGTTTACATAGCTGGCCATATGGATGTAACATTTTACTTTATGGATTGGTTATGTAGGCTTCTTCTAACCCATCGCCTTCTATTACATATAATAATGATTAAATTATATCTTTACATTAAAAACATCAGAACCACTGAGCGCCACCCGAACGGGAAGGGAAGCCACCTTCGGTCGGAGTCGTGACAGGTGGTCTATGGTTGAGAGGTCAGTCGGACATACTGCCAAATTCTCTAAAACGATGTTGGAGGTGGCTTATGGTAGAGAAATTAAAATTAAATGATCTCGCAACAGCTCTGGTGGACATTCCTCGTCAGCAAAACAAATGCTTGCTCCCTTAAAACTTGAGACATCTGTGGCATTGTGTTGTGTGACAAAACTGCACATTTTAGAGTGGCCTTTTATTGTCCCCAGCACAAGGTGCACCTGTGTAATGATCATGCTGTTTAATCAGCTTCTTGATATGCCACACCTGTCAGGTGGATGGATTATCTTGGCAAAGGAGAAATTCTCACTTACAGGGATGTAAACAAATGTATGCACAAAATTGGAGAGAAATGCAACAAATATTTCAGCTCATGAAACATGGGACCAACAATTTACATGTTGCATTTATATTTTTGTTCAGTGTAAAGTTGGTCGCTTCGTCTTCCGTAGTTTTCCGTAAATAAGCGTTATAACATGCAAATACGGCTGTGTGGGAAAACTAACCAAAACCCTATCAAGTTGTGTATCAATTTAACCTTTTTCTTTTTTGATAATTATTTCTCTCTGATATGAAAAACAAGGTCCTTATGCTTCCAAAACAGTACCGCAAGCATTGCATGTTTAATGTTGGGACCAAGCGTTGGGGATCTTAACAAAACTTCCCACAACAGCAGACTCCATTCCAAGCACACAAGTTTAGTGCTGCGTTCAAGTGCTAGTCGGAACTCTGAAATTACCGACTTGCTAACTGGTTGAACGTGGTTTGTGTATGACTACAACCATTTAGCAAGTCATACATTTCAGAGTTCCGTCTAGCACTTGAACGAGGCACTAAACTCATGTGTGCTTGGAATGGAACCCCTTATTATACTAGTGGAATGGCACACCAAGCAGTGACGCAGCCAGTCAAGATGCTCTCAATGGTACAGGTGTAGAACTTTGAGGGTCCATGCCAAACCTATTCAACCTGCTGAGGGGGAAGAGGCACTGTAGCGCCTTTTTCACAGCTGTGCGCGTGTGTGGACCATTAAGTTCTTAGTGATTTGGAAACTGAGGAACTTGAAGCTGGTCCACTTTATCCCCGTGTATGTGGTTGGGGCGTGCTCGTCCCCCGTTTTCTTTAGTCCTCGATCAGCTCCTTGGTCTTACTGACATTGAGGGAGAGGTTGTGTTACGGACCCACACTGCCAGGTCACTGACCTACTCCCTGTAGGCAGTCTCATCACCGTCTGTATTCTGGCCTATCACCGTCGTGTCATCAGCAAACTTGATGAGGATGTTGGAGTTGTGCGTGGCCATGCAGTCGTGGGTGAACAGGGAGTACAGTAGGGAACTAAGCACACACCCTTGTGGGCCCCCCTGTTGAGGGTCAGCGTGGCGGAGGTGATGATGCCTACCCTCACCACCTGGGGTCAGCCAGTCAGTCAGGAAGTCCGGGATACAGTTGCAGAGGGAGGTGTTCAGTCCCAGGGTCCTAAGCTTGGTGACGAGCTTGGAGGGGACAATGGTGTTGAACGCTGAGCTGTAATCAAAGAACAGCATTCTAACATAGATATTCCTCTTATCTAGGTGGGTGAGGGCAGTGTGGAGTGGAGGTGAGATTGCATCTTGTATGGATCTGTTGAGGCGGTATGCAAATTGGAGTGGGTCTAGGGTGTCTGGGATGATGGAGTTGATGTGTGCCATAACCAGCCTCTCAAAGCACTTCAGGATTACAGATGTGAGTGCTACAGGGCGGTAGTCATTGTGGCATGAACAGGAATGATGGTGGTTCTCTCAAAACGTGGGGATTATAGACTGGGGACAAGGAGATGTTGAACATTACAGTGAATATACCTGTAAACTGTTTTGCACATGTTCTGAGAACACGCCCTCAAATAGCTACAAGTTATATAAAAAAAGAAAAGACAACTTGGCCTTTTGCCCAAAATTTTCTCAATGTTATGAATTTTAGTGATGTTGTCAATTCTTGCTCCTGAATGTATTTACTAATTTGGTCTTCAAAACTTTAACTCAAGGTAGGCAATTTAGAAAATGAGGTGTTTCCTGCAAACCGGAATACGCGGCATCACACTCCCTCATCTGATTGCTTGAGTAAGCGGGCCTTCTGACTTTGTGGCTGGGGTAACTAGTGACGACCTCAACACGGCCCCTTTCTTGCATATTCCACCTGTGGGCTACTCTGGTTGGACAGAAGGAGTCTGGAAATGTTTACTCGAAAGTAAGGACAATTAGGCTAAATTTAATTTACCAAGAGTTTGCAGCCAGTGACAGACATTGTCAAACAATCCTCAGACTCTGTAGTAATCAGATATAGAAAATCAGGTTGATACATTTTCCTTTCCCAGGATCAGTAAGGCCCTAGTTCAGGGCTCTCCAACTTAGACTCTAGGGCTACTAGGTGTAGGCTTACATGCATTTATTCCAGCACATCATTAACACACCTTGTTAAAATAAAACATATTGTGGTATTTAGTCCATGATTAGCTGAATCAGAGGGGTGTAACGAAAGCCTGCTCGCTCTCCAGTCTCCAGCATTATTTGCTTTGAATTATTAAATGAGCAAACTAAAAAGCCATTAACTAATTTACAGTAACCCAAGATCAATGTACTTTGACATGGGATAACGAAGACATAGGCCTAGATGTGGCACATTCAATTAACTTTTTTGGTTCTTCTTAGTTCACCAAAATGGAAAAATATTGGTTTCCTTATCTTGAAAGTCTATGTACCAGCATAGATTGTGATCCACACTCTAGGTTTGCATACCTAGCCACACCCAGTATTTACATACATTAGTATTACGAACAGGGTTGGGTAGGTTACTTAATACATGTAATCCATTACAGTTAGTTAGTTACCTGTCCAAAATTATAATCAGTAACGTAACTTTTGGATTACCCAAACTCAGTAACGTAATCCGATTACATTCAGTTACTTTTAGATTAATTTCCCCTTAAAGGCATTAGAAGAAGATGAAAATGTATGTTACCTATTGAACCACATCTATTGCAGGATAAATCTATGTTAAAGTTTACATAGCTGGCCATATGGATGTAACATTTTACTTTATGGATTGGTTATGTAGGCTTCTTCTAACCCATCGCCTTCTATTACATATAATAATGATTAAATTATATCTTTACATTAAAAACATCAGAATTCCAGTCATTACAATACATTTTATACCCCTTGATCTTCAAGAAAAGGATTTATGGAAATATGGAAGTATAGATTAGCCAAATTGTTTTACCTCAGCATAACCCCAAAACTAAGGATTTACCCTGCTGTTTATGATTTTGGTGTCATGCAGGACTGATTAGGCTCATTGATTCAAGATGAAAAAATAAATGTTGCGCTCATGGAATGGTATGCTTTGAGCGCTACTGAAAAGTGATATTGACATGTGAATAATGAATGCCATATGCTGCATTTTCTATAGGCCTATTGTTAAACCTTTTGTTGGTGACACTTTGATATCTTGATAATATGCAACTGTTTAAAGGGAAAAGGAACAGAAACAATAACAAAATGGATACCCCGCCTGTTTTGGTAAAAAGCTGAGGTATGGGCCTGGAGAAATGTAACCACTCTCAGATTAATAGATAGAGCTACAGATGCAAGGACTGACCATACATTATATAACAATTATTGTTTTATTCATGTTATGAGGCTATACAGTGTTTGTTTACATTTACAATGTTTACAAACATTGGAGGAAAAAAGCTTATATTTTGGTTTCTCATGGAGTAAGCTCATGAGGCATTTATAAGTTATATTCTTCAAGAATGTATTTAAGTCCAAAAATGGATGTAGCAACTACTGATTGCCCCTTTAAGTCTATCAAAAGTGTGCGAGTTTGAACATATGTCCATTAGGCCTATGGATAAAACATTTTTACCAGCATGAATTACATTGAGCAATAAAAGCCCCACTTTTATTCCATAGGCTGAGATCCGCATTTTTCACTGGCTGTTCACTGGTTTCAAAAACAATGATAGGCAGCTTAATCTTCTTGAATTCAACCATTGGGTTCAAATACACATTTAGATTTGTGAACAGCCATCCACAACCATCACAATCCGTAAGGCGCTAATAGCTAAATGAGAGAGCAGCAGTGTGATTCACATCAATGCGCTATGTAGATAACAATAAGTGATATCCGTATCACCGTAGATTACACCACTGCTGTCCTCCTTACCTCCAAGCGTTTATTCAAGTTGGATAATCTTTGGATGCTGACAGCAGTCGCACCATTGGAAGACATAGCTTGGACTGTAGCCTACTCCTGCTCTTTTCCCGCGATCCATCAAACACATTTGGTGTGTCATCATAGTGGTCTCTGACTTCTGGTCAGACTCGCTCAGGTGGAACAAACTTAAATTTGCACCATTTTTCAATGCTGATTTGAATGTCTGAGAAAACAGAAGTTCTCATTTCTGAATAAAAGCAATCCATGAAGTAGTCTAGATTTTCAAAAGTATCTGTAATCTGACTACAATATTTTTGCTAGTAATGCAATGGATTAGTTATTGTATTTTGTAATCCCTTACATGTAATCCGTTACTCTCCAACCCTGATAACCAACAACAATGAAAGTGACTGGACCCCAGGCAGCATGCTCATATATTTGCATGCATCTCACCTGAAATCAGAATGTGACATAAACAAAGGCAGATTCTCTTAGTCAAACCAAGAGATGCAAAGCAATCACAGGCAAACTGCTATTATGGTGTGAAGGATGTCAGCGAAGGCCACTAGTTGACACCCCACTGTGTTTATTAGGGGGCATTGTTGTCAGCTCTTTAAAACAGGACTGGCATTTATCATCTGTTGACACTTCCTAATGAGGCCTCCAGTGGCACATTACCAATCCTGTTGTTCAGTTATAATTCTCTGCCAATCAGTTCCCAGTCAAGTAGCCTTCTAGAATTCACTCTTGATCCATCTGGCACTAACTGTGGCTGTGAGCAGAATATTGAGTTATGCTCCACTACAGCCAAAGCTGTAGTGAAGGGCACGGCGAGTGACATGTCCCCTTATTCACGTCGGCATTTATAGACAGAGGTATTCAGAATGAGTGATTTGTGAATAGCATAGGTATATTCTAAAGACGAAAGTTAACCTGTCAGTTTGATTTATCATTCACTGTTATCCATCACCTTTAGATGGCTGTGACTAGTCAGACAGAATTACGACCAAATATTGATTATCTTCAAGTATTGTTTTAAGAATGTATTTGTACTAACAAAGTCAAATGAGAAATACAACAGGATATTATGTAGCTAATGTGATATAAGTTTTAAAAATTGAGTCGTTACATTTTAAGTGTTAAAACGGGCATAGACTTGGCCAATATACAATATGCAAGATGATAATGCTGGACCAGTTCACCCTGCACTGTCCTGTTTTAACAACAGAGGTCCAATTGATTTCCAAAATAGGCAAGCTCCTCGGCCCAAGGTCATGGAGGTTGTTGCCCAAAATAGCGGTGCGCAGCCGCGTCCCAAGTGCAACACTTTGTACGCGGTTATCTTTAGACATATAGATTGGAGCTGTATTCTTAAAGATGTGTCAACAAATATGGAGGCTGAGGATTTGTTTGAAGTCAAAGAGCCAGAGAGTTAAACCTCTTATCCGTCAGACACCTTCTGGATCATGTGTTCTTTCAGTTCTCATCAGGCACCTCTCACAATATCATCATCAGAAAGGTGCTCCTCACGGGAGAAGAATCTGTTAAATGGAACTAAATCTTAGTTTGGGATTATTCACAGAGAACATAACTAGCTAACTAAACCAGAATCAACACAGATTGGTTCAATTGAATCCTTTTAACTTTAGGCAATGAAAGCAGAGATGTTTTGATTACATTAAGAGATGAAAAGTACCTAAAATAGATAAAAAGCGAGACAGACTGATGAACTATAACTGGAGAACGAAGTACAGTAGTGAGATGAGTGAGAAGTCCTGGTCATTGTGGTAGAACTTAGTGTTGACAGTCTCCTCGTTCTCACAGCACCAGCCTATCCTCACCGCCCTCCTGGATGACCTGACCAATGGAAACCTGGTTCTGGGCCATCGGGAAGCACCCAAGCTTGCACACCATCAGCTGCTCCAGGTCGAGCCACATCTTCACCTGCTTCATGTTGGGCCTGTGGCTCTCCCTCACCGCCTTCTGCTGCTCACGCAACTTCTGTTGTTGTCCAAAGGGAAAGAGGAATCCTTATTACATCAGCACAACAGGCTCATTTTGACATCAAAGACAGTGTATGATACCAGCATAGATAAACAGACATGTTCAGTTTCTTTTCAAGTGCCAGCATATGGTTTTGTATCAAACACTGAATGGAAGGGTGGTCATGAGATCTTTGTATTCATTGACTGGAAGCTTGACCAGACAAACATGACCAAGTGCATTAGCATCAAGCCTATTCATAACCATAGATGGGAAACCCTAATAAAGAAGTAGCTTGTCATGAATGTGCCAGGGGCGGGGTGGGCCCTCTGCCATGCACTTTCTCCTCTCTGGCCCCATTCTGATCAGGGTGAGGAAGAACCTAAAGTATGGCCCCTGTGTTTGCAGGGGATCTATGTCAGATGCCATTGGCACTATGCCTGCACCCTGACAAAGCACACAAAGCACCTCTCTGCTCACCTTGCCCAGGGACTCCTGCTCTGCAACGTTCTTCATGTACTGCTCCCTGTGAAACAGCCGGAGGGTCAGTGGTCACGTGAGCCTATTAACTTAAGATCACTGCTGCCATTATTGTTTCACAAGGGAAGGACTACCTGTTAGTTGAATAACACAACATACAATAGCAAACATCCATAACAGATTTTATTAAACCAGTATTTTACTTACATATTTTTCTAAAGAAAAGCAATAGTTCTGGACACACTTTGGAATGCATAGATATAGTATATAAAATACCTGTGAGGGTGAACCTACTAACGGACTGCTGCAAGTGAGGGAGGTGTATGGGGAGGTGTGTGGCAACAGTAGCAGATGCACACGTGTTGTAATAGGAGCCTTATGAAGGGGACTGCGGTAATAGAAGTCCTAAGCAGCAGGCAGACTCACCTGATGGTTTTCCTCCTCTCTTGCGGATCAGGGGCCTTCATCTCATCTGCTGCTTGCTGCAATTGCAACTCAATGATCTGTGAAGAACAGAGAGAGATGGGGAGAAGAACAGGAGCTCTGGTTGAATGTCGCAGCACAGATCAGGTGTTGTTTGCTACCTGAGCCCCTTACCTCTTTCATGCAGTTGATGTAGTGGTATCAGTTTTCCTCCCGAGTCGTCGCCTCCCTCAGAGCTCTCACCTCCTGCAAGAAGAAACTGAACTGTTCCTCTTGGAGAGAACATTGCAATGTGAACAAATTACATATAGAAAATGTCATATGTGGTGTTAGGTCAGGTGTCTACACATAGCATTTAATATTGTACCTGGTCCAGTGGATCGGTTATTCTCCAGACCTGCAGCACAGCTGTCATACTTGGCCTTCTTTTCCTCATACTTTTGAGTTAGCTCCTGTGAAGAATGAAATCCCCATTCACAGACACATGAACAGAGAAATACACATAGATGCGCATATTCTACAGCATTTAAGTACAATGACAATACATTTCACTGTTATAGTATGTTATGTACAGTGCATTCGCAAAGTATTCAGACCCCTTTACTTTTCCACATTTTGTTACATTAAAGCCTTATTCTAAAATTGATTTCCCCTCATCAAATCTACACACAATACCTCATACTGGCAATGCAAAAACGGGTTAAGAATTTTTTTCAAATGTATAAAAAAAACTGAAATACCTCATCTAACACCGGTGCCACCACACATAGACTCTGTACATGTACCCCCTGTATAAAGCCTCGCAAATGTGATTTTACTGCTGCTCTTTAATTATTTGTTACCTTTATTTTTTACTTAGCACTTCTTTGTCTTAAAACTGCATTGTTGGTTAAGGGCTTGTAAGTAAGTATTTCACTGTAAGGTCTACCTACACCTGTTGTATTCGGCGTACATGCAAAATAACATTTGATTTGAATATCACATTTACGTAAGTATTCAGACACTTTACTCAGTACTTTGTTGAAGTACCTTTGGCAGCGATTACAGCCTCGAGTCTTCTTGGTTATGACGCTACAAGCTTGGCACACCTGCATTTGGGGAGTTTCTCCCATTCTTCTCTGTAAATCCTCTCAAGCTCTGTCAGGTTGGATGGGGAGCGTCACTACACAGCTGTTTTCAGGTCTCTCCAGAGATGTTTGATCGGGTTCAAGTCCGGGCTCTGGCTGGGCCACTCAAAGACATTCAGAGACTTGTCCCGAAGCCACTCCTGTGTTGTCGTGGCTGTGTACTTAAGGTTGTTTCCTGTTTGAAGGTGAACCTTTGCCCCCGTCTGAGGTCCTGAGCGCTCTGGAGCAGGTTTTCATCAAGGATCTCTGTACTTTGCTCAGTTAATCTTTCCCTCGATCCTGACTAGTCTACCAGTCCCTGCCGCTAAAATACATCCCCTTAGCATGATGTTGCTACCACCATTCTTCACCATAGGGATGGTGCCAGGTTTCTTCCAGAGGTGACGCTTGGCATTCAGGCCAAAAAGTTCAATCTTGGTTTCATCAGACCAGAGAATCTTGTTTCTCATGGTCTGAGAGTCTTTAGGTGCCTTTTGGCAAACTCCAAGCGGGCTGTCATGTGCATTTTACTAAAGAGTGGCTTCCATCTGGCTACTCTACCATAAAGGCCTGATTGGTGGAGTGCTACAGAGATAGAACCTTCCAGAAGGACAACTCCCATCTCCACAGAGGAACTCTGGAACTCTGTCAGGGTGACCATCAGTTTCTTGGTCACCTCCCTGACCAAGGCCATTCTCCACGGACTTCTCAGTTTGGCCGGGCAGACAGCTCTAGGAAGAGTCTTGGTGGTTCCAATTATGGAGGCCACTGTGTTCTTGGGGATCGTCAATGCTGCAGAAATATTTTGGTACCCTTCCCCAGATCTGTCTCTTGACACAATCCTGTCTCAGAACTCTACGGACAATTTCTTCGACCTCATGGCTTGGTTTTTGCTCTGACATGCACTGTCAACTGTTGAACCTTATATAGACAGGTTTGTGCCTTTCCAAATCATGTCCAATCAATATAATTTATCACAGGTGGACTCCAAATCAAGTTGTAGAAACATCTCAAGGATGATCAATGGAAACAGGATGCACCTGAGCTACATTTCGAGTTTCATAGCGAAGGGTCTGAATAGGTATTTCTGTTTAAAAGAAAGTATACATTTGCAAACATTTCTAAAAACCTGTTTTCACTTTGTCATTATGGGGTATTGTCGGTAGATTGATGAGGGAAACAAATTATTTAATCAATTTTAGAATAAGGCTGTAAAGTTTTTAAAAATGTGGAAAAAGTCAAGGGGTCTGAATACCCCATACTAGTACAAATGTACTATATGCAAAATGTAGTTTCCCCAACGCCTTTCATATCACTATCAGATCAAAGCCCATGCATATATTTTCACAGTTTTACTGAATCTTAGCCCAAGCCTAGTCTATTAAAATATTTCTGACGCATCTTTTCATCATTAGTTATTGTTAGCCCGTATCATTTTATACCAAATTAGGGAACACATATTGGAAAATATGATCGATCCCCTGCTTTAGCCAAGAGATGTGAGGGGCTTTCCCTATCGTATACTTTACATATAGACTCTATGTAAACTATCCTTAAAGTACTCCACAAAAATCCTGCAAACCTTATTCTTATTTCTCGTATGTTTTTGTTCTACCTAAAGTTATTTTTAGTGCTACATTGATATTGATGACTGCATTGTTGGGTTTGGAGCTTGCAAGAAAGGCATTTCACCATACTTCTGCATGTGGCATTAAAACTTGAAAGTGAATAGCAGCTGGTAGAAGCATCAGGGTTTTCCCCTTCCTTTGATAAACCTATTGACCTCCTGTCATGCTTTGCTAATCTTCTAGTTTCGCATAATAATCTGGGGTTGTACATTTGGCTAATTCTATAGACACAGCTCTGTGTAATGACGCAATTTGAAGATGAAACTACAGACAAAGTTTCACAGCGTGTGACGTTTACCTGACGTTGCTGTCTCAAAGGCCTAGGTTCCTTCATGGCGGGTGCAAGGGCAGACTTCTTCTCCACTATCGTCGAGTTTAGTTCTTTGACCTGAAAAAAAGTAACACATATTTTAACCCATATGCCAACATCCTGGTTTGGTTCGAAAAATTATCCACAGAAATGTCAGATTAAGATCAAATCAAATGTATTTATATAGCCCTTCGTACATCAGCTGATATCTCAAAGTGCTGTACAGAAGATGGCTAACTATGCCCATAATAACATCTAATAATCATATGTCACCTGTGTTTTACACAAGCAGGGGTCGTATAGGGTGTGCATGGAGAGGCAGAGCTGTCTAAGGCCAACCAGGGGATTGGAAGATTGTGAGGTGAGTGAAAGTCTACTTTATAACGACAGGTGTTGCAGGTCTATGCACTTTGAAGGGTTGAGCAAACAGGCAGGGCTCAGCTCGACACCTGAGAGTACAGGCCACCATTCTCCAGTGTGTGTGTGTATAGCAGTGTGTGTGGTTATGTGGTCTATTGTATATGAGGAATGAGTCATCTGGAAGATGGTGAGTTGAGTGAAAGTCTACTTTATAGCTACAGCCAGGAATGCTTGAATCCATCATTGGGAGCGGCAGTCTACTATCTTCTAAGTGTGAAACCTGTCAGCTTCAACCACAAACCCTGACTAACCTTTAAAGAATTTCAAAAACATATTGAACTGGGGTCTAATCATTTGCAACTGGTTCTACTTGGACTTCATTGCAATGGAATGACATATTGATAAAACAGGTTTGATTTGGTGATCAAACCTGGCTTGAAACCCACCAACTCCTCTTTTCCCCTGAATACATGTAACGCTCCAGGTGTTGTGTGTGTGGAGTCAAGACGCAGGAAACAGAGAGTGCAATGCTGTGCACTAACGCAACACAGGGTGCTCACAACCAAACTGCCCCAAACATGGGGGACGAAAATAGTACAACAGAAATACACGACCAGGAACAAACACGTTCCTCTACTACGGAACCGAAGGTCACAATAATTAATCCCGCACAAAGAAACAGGCGGGCCGGGCCGGCTGTCTAATAAAGCCCAACTAATGATTCACGAACAGGTGCTAACAATAAACATACAAGGAGGGGGAGGAAAGACAATCAGTGGCAGCTAATAGGCCGATGACGACGACCGCCGAGCGCCACCCGACCGGGATGGGAAGCCACCCTCGGTCGGACTCGTGACAGTACCCCCCTGACGCGTGGCTCCCGCAGTGCGCCGACACCGGCCTCGAGGTCGCCCCGGAGGACGAGGTGCAGGGCAATCCGGATGGAGGCGATGGATATCCCTCAACATTGATGGATCCAAGATGTCCCCAACCGGTACCCAGCACCTCTCCTCCGGACCGTACCCCTCCAGTCCACGAGGTACTGCAGGCCCCTCACCCGGCGTCTTGAGTCCAGAATGGCCCGTATCGTATACGCCGGGGACCCCTCGATGTCCAGAGGGGGGGGGACCTCCGGCACCTCACTGTCCTGCAGGGGACCAGCTACCACCGGCCTGAGGAGAGACACATGAAACAAGGGTTTAATACGATAATAGGAAGGGAGTTGTAATCGATAACACACCTCATTTATTCTCCTCAGGACTTTAAAGGGCCCTACACACTGCGGACCCAGCTTCCGGCAGGGCAAACGGAGGGGCAGGTTTCGGGTGGAGAGCCAGACCCTGTCCCCCGGTACAAGCACGGGGGCCTCACTGCGGTGGCGGTCAGCACTCCTCTTCTGGTGTCCACTCGCTTGTTGGAGAGATTCCTGGAGAGATTCTGGCTGGATGCCATGGTGCCAGGACTGGTAAAACATACTGGGGACATGTTAGTAGAGGAGTGGCGTAGTGAGTTCTGGCCCATTTCAGCCCAGGGAATGTATCGTGCCCACTCCCCTGGCCGATCCTGCCAATATGACCGCAGAAACGTACCCACCTCCTGGTTCACTCTCTCCACCTGCCCATTACTCTCGGGGTGATAACCGGAGGTCAGGCTGACAGAGACCCCCAAACGTTCCATGAATGCCCTCCATACTCGGGACGTGAATTGGGGGCCCCGATCAGAAACGATGTCCTCCGGCACCCCGTAGTGCTGAAAGACGTGGGTGAATAATGCCTCCGCAGTCTGTGGGGCTGTAGGGATACCGGGCAACGGGAGGAGACGGCAGGACTTAGAGAACCGATTCACAATCACTAGAACCGTGGTGTTCCCCTGAGACAGCGGAAGATCGGTCAGGAAATCTACGGATAGATGTGACCATGGCCGTTGTGGAACGGGGAGGGGTTGTAACTTCCCTCTAGGAAGGTGCCTAGGAGCCTTACTCTGGGCGCACACCGAACAGGAGGAGACATAAACCTTAACGTCCTTAGCCAAGGAAGGCCACCAATACCTCCCCCGAAGGCTCCCCACTGTCCTCGTCACCCCAGGTTGACCCGAGGAGGGTAGGACGTGAGCCCACCGAATCAGTTGGTCCCGAACACCAAGCGGCACGTACTTTCGCCCCACTGGACACTGGGGAGGCGCGGGTTCCGCCCGTAATGTCCGCTCGATGTCCGAGTCCACCTCCCATACCACTGATGCTACCAGCCTTGAGGCGGGAAGGATGGGAGTAGGTTCGGTGGACCTATCCTCCGTGTCGTAAAGGCAGGACAGTGCGTCAGCCTTTTACGTTCTGGGAGCCCGGTCTATAAGACAATGTAAACCGGAAACCGGGTGAAGAATATGGCCCACCTTGCCTGACGTGGGTTAAGTCTCCTAGCTGCCCAAATATACTCCAGATTCTGGTGGTCGGTCCAGATGAGAAAGGGGTGCTTAGCCCCCTCAAGCCACTGTCTCCACACCTTCAGAGCTCTGACCACCGCTAGCAACTCCCGGTCCCCCACATCATAGTTACGCTCCGCTGGGCTGAGCTTCCTTGAGAAGAAAGCGCAGGGGCGGAGTTGTGATAGTACGGCACCCACCCCAGCCTCGGACGCGTCCACCTCCACTATGAACGCTAGAGAGGGGTCCGGATGCGCCAACTCGGGTGCATCATTGAACAGCGCCTTCAACTTGTTGAAAGCTCCGTCCGCCTCTGCTGACCACTGTAACCGCACCGGGCCCCCCTTCAGCAGTGAGGTAATGGGAGCCGCTATCTGGCCAAAAACCGCTGCACCTCTTTTACCGTGGTCGGAGTCGGCCAATTACGTGTAACAGTATAACTTTAGACCGTCCCCTCTCCCATATCCGGGCGCGAACTAGGGACCCTCTGCACACATCAACAACAGTCACCCACGATGCGTCGTTACCCATCGCTCCACAAAAGCCGCGGCCCTTGCAGAGCAAGGGGAACTACTACTTCAAGGTCTCAGAGCAAGTGACGTCACCGATTGAAACGCTATTTAGCGCGCATCGCTAACTAAGCTAGCCGTTTCACATCCGTTACACTCACCCCCCTTTTGACCTTCCTCCTTTTCCGCAGCAACCAGTGATCCGGGTCAACAGCATCAATGTAACAGTATAACTTTAGACCATCCCCTCGCCCATACCCGGGCGCGAACCAGGGACCCTCTGCACACATCAACAACTGACACCCACGAAGCATCGTTATCCATAGCTCCACAAAAGCCGCGGCCCTTGCAGAGCAAGGGGAACTACTACTTCAAGGTCTCAGAGCAAGTGACGTCACCGATTGAAACGCTATTTAGCGCGCACCGTTAACTATGCTAGCCGTTTCACATCCGTTACATACGCACGGCCCTAATGCGGTCACCCCCCATCACCACCCCCGAGGTGGAAATGCGATAACCCAGGAAGGAGACGGCTCGTTTAGAGAACACGCATTTCTCAGCCTTGACGTATAGGTCATGCTCCAACAGTCTACCAAGCACCTTGCGTACCAGAGACACATGCGCGGTGTGAGTGGCCGAGTATATCAGAATGTCATTGATATAAACAACCACTCCCTGCCCGCACAGGTCCCTGAGAATCTCGTCTACAAAGGATTGGAAAACGGCTGGAGCATTCTTTAACCCATACGGCATGACGAGGTACTCATAGTGGCCCGATGTGGTACTAAATGCGGTTTTCCATTCGTCTCCGAATATGCACCAGACTATACGCGCTCCTGAGATTCAGTTTTGTGAAGAACTGCGCTCCGTGAAATGATTCCACCGCCGTAGCGATGAGAGGTAGAGGGTAACTATACCCCACTGTGGGAAGAGGGAAAAAAGTTAAGGAAAAAAGTTAAGACAAACATGTGGCCAACGGGGTTCTGAGTGAGTTTGATGCTGACTCACCCAGAACCCCCTTGACAATACAAGCACAAAGGACAGTTGAAAAATGCATGAGGGGTATTTCAAGGTTTCAAAGACACAAAATCAATGCGAAGTAATCAATGACACAAACAAAACAGCAGTCAGACAAGGAAGGTTCTTGTAAAACAAATTGTGCATCTGGACAAGCAACTGAAGGCAATGAGCATGATCCTGTGACTGAGTATGGGGGTTGTCTGGAGTGGGTAAAGATCTGTCCCTGTGGTAAAGTGACATGCTACTCAGACAGTGGCACCTATCCCCTGGTATAGTCACCATTTCAGACACGTCGTCCAGCGAGCGTGCCTTCATCTCGTCCAGTTCACCCTTGACGGCCGACACCCTCTCCAGTTCCTCCTGAGTGTCACTGTACCCAGAGATCCGCTTCTGTGCCTCCATGGATTGCTACACAGACAATAAGAGCATGAACGGGCATATGGGGTTCCAGTCATCCATTAGTACACAAAATATGAGATCCTTGTGCCTTGCAATATGGCAGCATAACATGAGATTGTGTCCAGTTTTATAATCCTAAACCAAATGTCAGTGTAGGGACCTGGCAAGAGTTCATTAGAAACACCTGGCACTTGAGCAATGTAGTTTATCTACACCCACAGGAGCTGCAAGGCAGTGGGCTATTTTAATGAGTGTAATCAGTAAATACAAGTTAATATTTTGAGGTGCGTAAATCTCCATGTAATTACATACAATGGCTCAGCTAATTCATTGTTTATAATTAGTTTGCACCATATCGACAAATGTAAGTCTATAGCTGTGACTCAGTGACTAAGTTACTCCCTCCCTGTCTGGGAGGATATAGCACGGAGCCTAATCCTGAACTGACCTCTGGCACCGGAGTCGCAGCTCTATGCACTGTGAAGCGTTGTGTCCACACAAACAGTCAGGGCTCAGTTCCACACCTGGGAGTACAGGCCATTTTGTTCTCAAAGAAGAGAAGGTTACATGCAGTTGAGGTAGCAGTGTGTGTGTGCAGTCTATTGTATATGATGAGTGAGAAATCTGTGACCTATGAAAATAAACACAATTTCCTTCACACGTATCCCCCAGCCCTCCATTGCAAATCTGTTCAAACACTGATAAAGACTGAATGTGAATGACCTAATTAAACTACATTCATTCTAATATTTGGTTCTGATATGAATAGATCACAGTGGCAGGCTGGGCTTCTAGCATGTTCTGGGTTATACGGTAGGCTATAACCAACATTGTTGCAGCAAATGGTTAATTTTATGTGGGAGGGGTAACAGTTGGGAACAGGAATGCAGGTAGCGAGAGGAGGGGGCTCAGGCACCAACAGACAACCAGCCGTGGTGGTGGGGGGGATGCAGCCACTGATAAAAAAAATAACAGCGTCATAGAGAGAAACAGATGCAGCCTTCGCAAATAGCAGCAGCCCAGCCCTCCCTGTGTCAGCCAGGCTTTTAGCAAGTCAGGAGGTGGGAGGGTTTTGAGGTGTGAAATAATTTCTAGGAAGGTTATGTCACTTCACTTTTAATGCAATTTACATCAACATGGGCAGGATGGAAAGGCACGTGCAGCACTATAAGAGGGCTGACGCGGTATGGAGGAAAGCAGGTAGGGTGGATAGCTGCCCATAGCTGATAGCTGTGAAAGGGGATTGGTGAGGTGCATTACCAGTTGCTGTTGGCTGACCTCACGCCTCTCTTTTAGGATCTCCTCTGTCTGCTGCAGGATCCCGTGCTCAGCTCGGTAATCTCCTGCCTCTTCTTCTTGAACACCGTCCCCTTGCTGCGCAGTTTCCCAACAAAACGATTGAACTGAGAAGAACCGAGGGAGACGGTTATGAAAAAAATATGCTAAGAGAAAGGGAATTACTAAAAGTAATGACAATAACATTGCATTTTTTTGTGTCTGAAAATGAGACTGACATGTTCTCTTTCTTCCCAGATACACACAAACAGCCACATCTTGAAGCAAGGTCATCCTCTCCAATTCCTACCAAGACAGACATGACCCGTGTCAAACACAAACATTGGCCCCCCTTCTCTGTAGGGGTACGATGAGAATCCTGTGTATGTCAACATTTATAGCTGTTGTTCATTCTGGAGAACCCCAGAAATCACAGAATGTTACGTCACTTCGAATATATGGTTTGTTTTATTTCAGGACATCAAGGGCAGACAAGGTTGAGAGGGAATTAGCAGGCAGAAGAATGCTGCATAGCATTCTCTCGTCACATACAATGGGTCCCCAGAACAACTGCTACTAAATTAGCCAGTACTTTGAAGGGCTTGAACTATTTATCATGACAGAGGATTGTTTTTGAAAATGCAGCACAATGGGATAGTAGATAATTAAACATGGTACGCACTGTGCATATTTATAAATAGCAGTAGCCTACAGTGTATGTGAAATCTATTTTGGCAGGGTGAATAACCTTTCCAGATTGAGCAAACACATCTGTTATTTATGTTGGGGGAATTTGGGGTGTAAGTGAACAGAGAGCCAAGCAATGGATGATGGAACACTAGACACATGGTGGACCAAAACCAAGCTAACTAAGGATGGGCACACAGGGGCATAATACAGACGCCCTCCTGCAGCTGCTGGGTGACATGTGATTACACGCACGCTCAGAATGGAAAATACCTCTGATAAGGTGATCATTTCCACCATGACCCATGACTCCAGGAGAGACTGATAAGTCCCTTCCATTTACCACAGAAACCCTTCTTGTTCTCACCTACTGTTTTACCACACTGAGAAGAAGTAGGTTTAGAGTTCCCTTTCCCATCAAAACACACTCACTTATTATCCAGGGGAGCAGATGAAACCACCCACATGAACAGGGCATTGGGGAGAGCAGGGAGGAAGTGGCTGCTATTTCAGACAGGCAGCTTATGTGCCTCGCCAGCCTGTCTCAGCACCATGATCTCACTGCATGTGGAACTCCTGCTCACAAAACAGTCAGACATGAACATATGGGTGCAGTACTTTTATCCAACAGCGACCACCAACTATATAGACCTACTTATGGCCAAAGGTTGCTCTGAAAACAGGAACAGGCATAGTTTGAGATGTGAAGAGTGGCCGTTTTTCCTTATCATCCTTGAACTTATACAGCCAGGCACAGGGTGTGTTGACACAGGAGTGATGGCTCCTGGCACTGTGTTGCAGAGGCTAAAAAGCCACTCAAATTTGAGAGTCCACTCTCTGCCAGTGGTTCAGAGGGATCTAACCAAACATAGCGTCAAAGCTCGTGTCAGTTTGTTTCGATTGGGATAAAATATCAGCCATTGAGTTACATTTAGTTGAAGGATTCACACTGCAATGGTTTGTGTTTTGCGGAATTAATTTAGAAGAGATTTGAAAACAGTTAACATTTCAGACAGTTTGTTCAATACTGTCCTGGTTCTAGGTAGTCCATGCTGTGGTCTATTTTTAACCTTGCATGGGAATGTGGGAGAGTGAGGGGAAAGGGATAAGTAGCTTTAGCCAGTAAGCCCCTC